>NW_028019752.1:0-11111 GCF_054177405.1 Leptonychotes weddellii
AAGAAGATAGCAGGAGGGGAAGAATGAAGGGGGGAAATCGGAGGGGGAGACGAACCATGAGAGACTATGGACTCTGAGAAACAAACTGAGGGTTCTAGAGGGGAAGAGGGTGGGAGGATGGGTTAGCCTGGTGATGGGTATTAAAGAGGGCATGTACTGAATGGAGCACTGGGTGTTATACGCAAACAATGAATCATGGAACACTACATCAAAAACTAATGATGTAGTGTATGGTGATTAACATAATAAAAAAAAAAGTAAGGTTGTCAGAACAGCAAGATGGACAGAACACTGATCCTGAAAATGCTGTTGAACTGACACTACAACTGTCTTTCACCAGGTTTCTCATTATATAATTAACACAATTTTCTCTTCCTTTAAGCCACCTCTGGTTGTATTTTCTGTTACTTGCAGTAAACAGTATCCTACATGTATACGTGGCAACAAAATTTTCAAGATAAAAGTTTAGGATTATAAACAGGAAGCAGAACTGAAGTCATTCTGCTGACAAAGGACAAGGCAATTTTACAGGAGCCAGCAAAGAATGTCATTTTACTGTACATGAAAAGGTCTTTTCCGGCAGCTTATATCTAATTTAGAGTATTTGAAAAGATAGGTATGTGTCTGTTCAACTGCCCCTCCAAATGACTGGAGGTTCTTCTTTGAAACTGAATGATGCATATAAGACAGTACCATCTTGTACATATATCTTTTACAAGTGTTGTAAGACCTATCTCCCAGATAGACCTATTAGTCTGAAATAAATAAGGACATTCTCAAAAAATGAAATAATATATAGATGGCATTTCCTTCTTTGTTCTACTTAATTCAAACTACCTAAATATACAAAAAGCAATGCCACCAATCTTACGCAGCTCGTAGCTACTCTTCAACTGGGCTCTGATTTAAGGTCCAACAAGAGGAGGAAGCACCTGATTTAAAGGAATTTGCATTTTTCTTCTCCAAGAAAAGACAAAACAGTAGATGACACCAGTGCTGTGAGACATCTAGGCAGCCCCAGAGGTCCTAGAATGGGAGGCCAAGACAGCTTCTGTGGAGCCAAGGCCAAGGTGTGGATCTCCATCACCAAACTGAGCCACCTGGTCCAGGATATGAAAACTGAGTCCCTAGAGGAAATCCATCTCTTCTCCCTACCCATCAAGGAATCTGACATCACTGACTTTTTCCTGGGGATATTCCTCAATGATGAGGTTTTGAAGATTATGCCCATGCAAAAGCAGACCCATACTCACCAGCAGACTAGATTCAAGGCATTTGTCACCATGGAGGACTACAACTGACTTGTCAGTCTGGGTGTTACGCACTCCAAGGAGGTAGCCACCACCATATGCGGGGCCATCATCCTGGACAAGCTCTCCATTGTCTCTGTGTGGCAAGGCTACTAGAGGAACAAGATAAGCAAGCCCTCCACTGTTCTTTGCGAGGTGACAAGCCACTAAGGCTCTGTGCTGGTGGGTCTCATCCTCACCTCCAGGGACACTGGCATTTTCTAGGCTCCTGTGCCCAACAAGCTGCTGATCATGGCAGGTACTGACAAGAGCTACTCCTTGGCCAGAGGCTGCACTGTCACCATGGACAACTTTGCCAAGGTCACCTCTGATGCTATCTTTAAGATCTAGAGACATCTCACTACCAAACCCTGCAGAGAGACTATATTCACCAAGTCTCCCAATCAGGAATTCAGGGATCATCTCATAAAGATCCATACCAGAGTTTGCAGGCAGAAGACTAAGGCTGCAGTGTGGTCATCACAAAATTCACTTTACTTTCTTAGTATAAAAACTAAGACTATTAAAAAAATAAAGGATTCTGCCCTAAAATTCACTTCTAAGTCAATTATTTAAATCTTTCTTCCTTTTGTTCTCCAAGGAGTATGGACAACTTGTCGCTTCCAGTGCTCATCTCTCCCCCATACCCTGGATTTGATCATTCCTATTCTTCCTGAACCAGCTGCCTCACAGTCTGTTAATTAGGTTCAGGAGCTCCTTTCCTTATGCCTTTAAATATGCTCACATTTCCCAGTTCACCTGCCAGTTCTTACAACCAATAAATTGTACCATATATTCCTTTCCCAACCAGCCACCGCCATGACACCCACCCCCTGCTCCCTTCACAGTCAACCTTCTTGAACTGTGGTCCCCTCATCTCTTCATTTATCAACCCACTTTACCATGCCCTCCACCTCTACTACTGGATTAAAATTGCTCTGGGGAGGGGCGCCTGGGTGGCTCAGTTGGTTAAGCGACTGCCTTCGGCTCAGGTCATGATCCTGGAGTCCCGGGATCGAGATCCGCATCGGGCTCCCTGCTCGGCAGGGAGTCTGCTTCTCCCTCTGACCCTCCTCCCTCTCATGCTCTCTGTCTCTCATTCTCTCTGTCTCAAATAAATAAATAAAATCTTTAAAAAATAAAAAAAAAATTGCTCTGGGGAAGGTCACCAATTATTGCCTCACTGCTAAAATTAAAGACCCCTATTAAGTCTCTGTATTTCTTTCTTGCTTATTTTTAAGCTTCCATTAAAGCCAAAGTGTATGTTAGACACTATATGTACAAAGTTGATTAAAACAGTCCCTATCTTAAAAAGCTCACAGTCTTATGCAAGAAATAGTCACAGAGACCATTTCAATATGGCAGTAAGTAAGTTCAATGACAGTGGCCTATACATGATAGAAGGCAATCATAGGGAACTGGAGCTAGGAAATGGTTTCTAAGAAGCAATGAATAATCTCAGTTTTAAAGGTTTAACAGAAATTCTTAATGTCATACAGTGAAAAAGATATTTCAGACAGAGCATATGTGTGTAAAGAAAAGAGAAATGACCTAAACTCAGGCCAGAACCATGAGCAGGAAGGAGAGAATGGACCCAAGCGAAATCAATTAACCTGTCATACAGAATTTGATACCAATGACTAATCTTCCCTTTCTTCGTACTCTCTGCCCTATCCCTCTCTTTTGTTGTATTCATCTTCTATTTCAAAGAGTCTGCCCCCTTCTTCCTCACACTCTAACTGCTTTCTGAAGATCTGATCCAAGCCTACTAATAGGTAGCAGACACTGCAAACCAGGTCATGGTAAAAAGTTTTCATTTGTAACTTTAATGACAGTACTGACAAGCAAAAGAATATTCAGTTCTCTCCCTAGGATTAGTCAAATTAATTGCTTTCATAAAAGTAATGTACAAACTAACATAAAAAAATAGCAGTTATAAGGATAATATGGTGCAAGAATAGTGACCTAAGGTACACTATGACAGATTAATAAAATGCATTGAAGAGAAGTAAGCAGAAAGTGATCCTGGGGAAATTAAATTGCAGAATCTAAAGTGATTTAGAAATAGTCTAACTGGAATTTAATTGCAGATGAGAAAAATTGCTCATATAAATTTTAACCAGATCTAGAAGATGTTCAAAAAGAACTGCAGAAAAGGGACGCCTGGGTGGGTCAGTTGGTTAGTATCTGCCTTCGGCTCAGGTCATCATCCCAGGGTCCTGGGATTGACTCCCACCCACATCGGGCTCCTTGCTCAGCGGGCAGCCTGTTTCTCCCTCTGCCTGCCACTCCTCCTGCTTATTCTCTTTCTCTCTCTCTGACAAATAAATAAATAAAATCTTAAAAAAAAAAAAAAGAACTAAAGAATGAATTAATGGAAGAATTCTAGACTTGTGCTTACTCTGAAGGATGTTAAGTGGGTCCTCTACCTCCAAATTCAAATGTGAGAATGTCCTGCAGAATTGCCTCTAAGAATCACAATTCCTGAGCAGAAACCTAAGAAAACAGATGGTTTTTAAGGTAACCACAGCCCATATCCATACCATATAATCGACACATCAGAGTCATTACCTGAGCTTCCTAGAAATTAATTGGAGGAGCTGATGTGTTATATTTGTACCCTAAGGCTGCAACTCTTTAAACAAATGAACTCCATGTTCTGCATTAGGTGAACTTGCCAGTGGCTTTCTAAAGGAGAAAATGCACCTTTGTAGAGGTCAAAGAGAAATATGTGAGAATAATCTCTTCTGATGGCTGTGCTCTTTAATTCCCAAAGGCCAATGGAAAGAGAAGTCCTTACAATGTTACAGAAGCAGTTTTTAAAAAACTTTTTTTAAAGAGATATAGAACGAGAGCAATTTGGTTGTCCCATACATATCGTCTTGCTAATTTCATTTCTATCAGAAAAAAAAGTAAGTCTGCTAATTGTCCATCCAAAAAAGAAAACAAACAAGGGAAGGGAGAGGATTCTTGGGTGTGCAATATGAGCTAAACTCTCAGAACCTCCGATAACTGGAGCTCAGGCTCTCTGCTTCCCTTTCAAGGGAAAGCCATTTCAACTATAAATTGACAGAATCATTTTGGAAGGCAAGACAAATACCCTTTTTTACCCTCTGAGGATAAGAAGAGAGAAAAGAAGGGGTCAACAGAAAATCTCTTCATACAGCTTAATATTATGAATACTATTTGGTATGTATTACAATGTTATAAAACTTGTGAAGTTTTTTTCATTCAATCCAATTCCCCTAAATGAGCTTGTTTGTAAGTGGATCAGCTATCACCACATTGTAAACTGCATTTAAAATTATTTTCCTTCCTCTTGAGAATTTCATTTAATAGGCTTATGTAAATTAAGTACCTTTATTTACTGCCCCATCCAAATAGAAAGAGATCAAATTGTCAATAAGAGAAACATTTTGCAACAATATAACCCAGGCATTCACATTAATAAAATACTTGAGTAGAATACTAAAAATATGTTATTTCAATGCATTGTAACGAAACAGCATCCCTTGGGACACAGAGACAAGGCAAGTATATTTATGCAGGATGTGGTCAACTAGGAAAATTACAAATCCAATTAGCACTTGATAAAGAACTCCAATACAAGCTTTTTAGAAATTGTGACTATTCAAATAGCAGCTATACTGGAAACAAACCAGATAATACAGTTTCCTGGCCTAAACAAACACACTAGTCCTAAATGAAAGCAGGAGGAAGGAGAGAAAAAAATTGTCCAGAATCCACTCTTTTGAAGCAACTACCTCAAAAGGATTTCCTTCTGATGCACAAACTCAGGAGAACAGGACAATTAATTCTATCTTTGGGAACCTGATTCAGCACCAAATATCAGGGTAGTATTGTAAAGTCTGTTCCTTAACTTTTGCTACCCTATCCTATGCTCTGCTACTTGTAATCACCCTTCTTTGTGTCATTAGTTACAAAGAAGGTCCATTAAAAGAAAGCAATCAACCATAAATTGGCATTTTATTTTTGGAAAGCAAGATGGCAAAACACATCTACAGATATGGCCATAATCTTCCTCTCACCTACGTGAACTGTCCACTCTTTTCCCAGGGCTTTCTATTAACCATATAATTTAATCTTTGAACAACCATGAAAGATAGATTTTCCTACCTTTTCACATAAGATGAAAATGAGGCTCAAACAGGTCAACTTGCAATTTGGGTCTAGCCCAGGACTGCAAAATCCATCAATGTAATACTCCACACTAACCAAATATGAGACAAAAACTATATACCATCTTAATAGATGTTATAAAAAGCACTTGACTAAATTATGCCCATTCATAATTTTAAAAAGAAAAGCACTCAAAACTAGGAATAGAGAACTTTCTCATTTTGATGAAAGACAACTATGATATAGGTAATCCGACATTTGGTTAACTTTCTAAGTTTTATCTCCTTTATCAGGTAGCTGCTACCTGATAAAGGTAGGACGTCCACAACCTTTATGCTTATACTAAGAATGACCCTGGTTGGTAGACTGCATCTGGACTGGGAGAACTAATAATCTGATAGGAAGTATAAATTCAAACTTCTTCATAATGGACATGTCCCTTGCAGGGACCATGGAGGAGATACCTATGGGGTTATTACAAGAGACAGTAGCTCTGGAGGAGCATGAAGCTTCGAAGCTAGTATGGCTCCCCCACCCACTCACTGGGGATTGTCTCCTTGCACCTGAACTCCCATGGGGGGAGGAGGTGGAGCAAGATTAACCCAAAGAATGCAGCAATGGCTTCCAAAGAAGAGGGACACCTGAGGTTGCTCTGAAGCCAAGTGTGGCAATTAGTCTTTCTTCCCCCATCCAAATGTTTAGGTGAACCTAAGACAAACCTTGAGTGGGCCAAATGGAATAAAAAATTTAAATTCTATATCATACTTAATGGTTAAATATTAAATGCATTTCTCCAGAGATCAGGGGAAAAGCAAGAATGTCCACTCTCCCTACTTCTTTTTAAAATTACATGGGAGGTCCTAGCCACTGCAATAGGCAAGAAAAGTGAATAAACACATACAGACAGAAAAGGAAAAATTAAAACTATCTTTATATTTAGAAGACAGGATTGTTTATGCAGAGAATTCTAAAGAATTAAAAAAAAAAAACTAATAGAATAAATCTACCAATGTTTCAGGATACAAAATCAAAATACAAACATCAATTCTGAGTTGGTTGCATTAGCAACAATCAAAAATCATTTTTTTTCAAATACTAGTTACATGTTATCAAAAATCTTAAAATATTTCAGAAGAAATTTTTGAGGGGTGAAGCACAGAGGATTTTCAGGGGAGTGAAAATACTCTGTATGATACTATAATGATGTATAAGTGTCATTATACATTTGTCCAAACCCAAAGAATATACAACATCAAAAGTACACCTTAACGTAAAGTACGGACTTTGGTCATTTATGATGTCAGTGTAGGCATCATTTTTAACAAAGGTACCACTTTGAGGGAGTCTACGCATGTGAGGACATAAGAAGTATATTGAAAGTCTCTGTACCTTCCCCTCAATTTTGCTGTGAACCTCAAATTATTCTTAAAAAATAAAATCTTAAAAACACACCATATCATGGCACCTGGGTGACTCAGTTGGTTAAGTGTCCGACTTTTGACCTCAGCTCAGGTCTTGATCTCAGGGTTGGGAGTTCAAGCCCCATGCTGGGCTCCACGTTGCGTATGGAGCCGACTTAAAAACAACAACAACAAACACATCATAAAATACTGAAAAAGAAACAAAACTTTAAGACCTGTAATGGAAAATTTTAAAACAGTACTGTCAGAAAGAAACAAATACATATTCCATGTTTGAAAATTGGAAGATTCAGTATTGTCAATATTGACTTAATCTGTCAATTCTCAAATTGATCAATGCCATCACGATTAAAATCCCAAAAGGTTTCTTGTAGAAACCAAGAAGAATATTCTAAAATTTACTTAGAAATTCAGAAGACTTAGAATAGGCAAAATATTAAAGAAGAATAAAGTTGAAGGGCTGACACTGCCTGTTTCCATGACTTCCTCTAAAATTACCAAAGTAATTAAGGAAGGGTGATGTTGGCAATAAGGACAGATAGAGATCAAAAAGAGAAGAATAGAAAGTCCAAAAACAGACCCACAAAATAGATCAACTGAGTTTAGGCAGCAGACAAAGTAAATTCCTGGGGAAAGAAGAAGAAATGGTCTGTAAGAAGTGAAAATCCAGATGGAAGTAAATACATCTTGATCCCTACACCTCATACCATATATTTAAAAAATCCTTTCCAAAAGAATATAAAACCAAACAGTACAAAGCTTCTAGACAATAACTAAAGAGAGTATATTAGTGATATCTTGGTATAACAAAAGTCTTCATAGGCACAAAAAGCACTCGATTAGCAAGAAAAGAGATGTGAACCAGACCCCAAAGGTTATAATTTCTGGACTTCAAAAGTTACCATTAAAAGAAAATGAAAGGGGCGCCTGGGTGGCTCAGTTGGTTAAGCGACTGCCTTCGGCTCAGGTCATGATCCTGGAGTCCCTGGATCAAGTCCCACATCGGGCTCCCTGCTCGGCAGGGAGCCTGCTTCTCCCTCTGACCCTCCACCCTCTCATGTGCTCTCTGTCTCTCTCATTCTCTCTGTCTCAAATAAGTAAATAAAATCTTTAAAAAAAAAGAAAAAGAAAATGAAAGGAGGGGCGCCTGGGTGGCTCAGTCAGTGAAGCATCTGCCTTCAGCTCAGGTCATGATCCCAGGGTCCTGGGATTGAGCCCCACATCAGGTTCCCTGCTCAGTGGGGAGCCTGCTTCTCCCTCTCCCTCTGCTGCTCCCCCTGCTTGTATGCACTCTCTCTCTCTCTCTCTGTGTCAAATAAATAAATAAAATCTTAAAAAAAAACAAAAAAAGAAAGAAAGAAAATGAAAGGAAAGCTACAGACCAATAGAAAATATATGCAAGAGATATGTCTGGAAAAGGATTAATGAGACTGTGTAAACTATCCAGTTTTTCTATTGGGCAAAAGACTTGAACAGAAACTTCTGCAGAAAGTATAGAACACTTAAGTCATTTCCATGTCTTGGCTGTTGTAAATAATATTGCAATGAATGTGGGGGTACAGATAATCTCTTCGAAGTAGTGATTTTGTTTTCTTCAGATATATACCCAGAAGTACGATTGCCACATCATATGGTAATTCTAATTTTTTTTTTTTTTTTTGAGGATCCTCCACATTGTTTTCCACAGTGGATGTTACCAATTTATGTTCCCACCAACAGTGCACAAAGGCTCCTTTTTATCCATATCCTTGTCAGCATTTATCTTTGTCTTTTTGAGAACAATCATTCTAATAGGTGTGAGGGGATATCTCAGGGGGGTTTTATTTGCATTTCTCTTATGATTAGTGATACTGAGCACCTTTTCATGCACCCGTTGGCTATTTATATCTTCTTTGTAGAAAATGTCTATTCAAGTCCTCTGCCATTATTTGAATCAAATTTCTGGGTTTTTGCTATTTAGTTGTACAGGTTCCTTGACTATTTGGGAAATATGGTTTGCAAATATTTTCTCCCATTCCATAAGCTGCCTTGGCATTTTGTTGTTGGTTTTGTTGAGAGGGATGGGGGATTGGTTTTTTGCTGTGCAAAAGCTTTTAAGTTTGATGTAATCCCACCTGTGTACTTTTGCTTTTTTTTTTTTTGCCTGTGTTGTCATATCCAAGAAAAACCATTGCCAAAACCCATGTCAGGGCTTTTTCCCTATATTTTCTTCTAGGAGTTTCATGGTTTTGAATCTTAAATTTGTATCTTTAATCCAGTCTCACTTAATTTTTTTGAGCTGTATAAATTAGGGTCCAGTTTCCTTCTTCTCCACATGGACATCCAGTTTTTGCACCACCATTTATTGACGAGGTTGGCTCCCTTGTCAAATATTAGTTAGCCGTAATGCCTGGGTTCTCGGTTCTGTTTCACTGGTCCATGTATCTTTTGTTTCTGTTTTTTTAAAGATTTATTTATTTAAGTAATCTCTGCACCCAACGTGGGGTTTGAACTCACAACCCTGAGATCAAGAGTCACGTGCTCTACTGACTGAGCCAGCCAGGCGCCCCTCACTGGTCCATGTGTCTGTTCTTAAGCCAGCACCATACTGTTTTGATTACTATAGCTTTGCAATGTAGTTTGGAATCAGATGATACATGTATGATGGAATATTATTCAGCCATAAAAAGGAAATCTTGCCATTTGTGACATGGGTGAAATCTGAGGGTATTATGCTAAGTGAAATAAGTCAGATAGAAAGATATAAACTGTATGATCTTATTTACATGTGGAATCTTAGAAAGTCAAACTATCATATAAACAGGAGATTGCTGTTGCCAGGGGCCAGGAAATGGGGTAGAGATGGAAGCTGGTAGTCAAAAGATACAAAGTTCCAGTTCGAAAGTGAATATATTCTGGGCATCTAATACAAAGCATGGTAACTACACTAAACATTGGTTAACAATACTGTATTGTATACTTGAAAGTTCCTAAGAGGATAGATCTAAAATGTTCTCTCACCACAAAAGGGGATGGGTAACTATGTGAGGTGATGAAAATGTTCACTAACTTACACATTAAACTTACACAATGCTATATCAGTCATCTCAAAGCTAGAGAAAGACAGATAGAGGAATGGTCAAAAGCACATAAAAAAAAAAACCAACATCATTAGTCATAAAGGAAATACAAATTAAAACCACAAATAGGATACCCACTAGAATGGCTAATTGAGAGTATTAATATCAAATTTTATAGAGTACATGCAACAAATAGACACTGTCATATACCACAGTGATACAAGTACCTTGGCACACTGTTTGGCAATTTTGTTGAAAGCAGAAATTCTAACCTCAGCATTATAGATACTGTGAACCAAAGAATTCCCTGCAAGCAGAACTATCCTGTGCCTTATATGTGTGTATAGCAGTCTCCTGGATCTCTATCCATTCCTACCTAGCTATGATTACCAAAAATGTTTCCAGACATTGCCAAATTCCCCCAGGGCAGCAAAATCACCCACAGCTCACAACCACAGATTTAGGTTACACATACATCTATCCATTTGTTGTTGGTTTTGTTGAGAGGGATATCCATCTAGCAATTCCATTCCTAGGTATTTACCCAAAAGACTTGACCACAAATGTCCTTAAAAAATCTGTACATGCCTGATCACAACAATTTTCTTCATACTAGCCAAAAAGTAGAAATAAAGCAAATGTCCATCAAGTGAACAGATAAACAAATTTTAGTATATTCACGTAACGGAACACAACTCAGCACTGAAAGTGAAGTAACGACTCATATGTCCAACAACACAGATAAATTTTTAAAACATGTGGAGCAAAAGAGACCAGAAAGTACATACTGCAGGATTATGTTTATTTCAAGATCTAAAACAGACAAAGCTAAGCTAGGTGAATGGAACAGCTGCTGTGTCAGAGAAGGGCAGGGGTCAGGAAAGGGCATAAGAGAACTTGCTTAAAATATGTACCTGCAGGGGGGCGGAGCAAGATGGCGGAGGAGTAGGAGACCTGGATTTCGTCTCCTCTCAGGAATTCAGCTGGATAGGGATCAAACCATTCTGAACACCTACAAACTCAACAGGAGATCGAAGAAAAGAAGAGCAACAACTTTCTCATCAGAAAAGCGACCACTTTCTGGAAGGTAGGACATGCGGAGAAGTGAATCCGAGGTGATATTCGGGAGGATAGACGGCGGGGGAGGGGCCTCCGTCCGCCGCTTCTGGCAAGTGATAGAGCCGCAGAGCACAAAATCGGAA
>NW_028019753.1:0-688 GCF_054177405.1 Leptonychotes weddellii
CTACATCTAAAACTAATGATGTAATGTATGGGGATTAACATAAGAATAAAAAAAAAACAGCTGACTGGATTTGGCCCGAGGGCCATAGTTTGCTACCCCTGATTAAAATGATCTTTACTTTAATAATGTTAACCTTATGAAACCTATTAGACAACTCAGTGTAAAATTTTAATTCTTTAAGTATGAAAAGTAAAAAAATTTATTAAAAAAAATTACTTTAAATTTGAAAAAGCAGGGATATTTTCTTGATTTGCATAACCAAAATGGTAAGAAAAGCAAAGATAGATCTTTTCCTTGGAATGACTTAGAAATAGAGACTGCATACCATCAGGACTCTGTTTTTCTTTTCCTGTTGACTTAACTTTCTTTTATTGAACATAGGTCTCTTGACTTAGCAGTGTACATGGCTGTGATTCCTCTGGACTGACATACTTAATTCTGTGTGATCAAAGGGAAAGATCTGGTCTAGTACCTGTTGAAAACAAACCTAAGAAGGATTTTGTTGGGCCTCTCTTGGATCATGTGCATACATCTTAGACAATCATTGTGACCAGGGAGGTTAGGTACTATGATTGGCCCAATGGCAGCTCTTTCTGAGTTTAGGGGCATAAGATGTGATACCAGAAAATGGAGGGCTAGCAGAAACATGGCTCCTGGGAATAATTTGTGAGTCAGCCATTCCAGTTTA
>NW_028019754.1:0-688 GCF_054177405.1 Leptonychotes weddellii
CCAGCCCAAAACTAAACTGCCTTCCAGAGAGAGGGGGCTGGGCATGGGGGCAGGGAGAGGAGGGCTCCAGGGGCTGGAGGAAGAGGCCAGAGCGGCCTCCCTATCAGGGCTGGAGTGGCATCCTCCAGCTCCAGATTCCCGCCCACGTGTCCCGAAGTGTCTGCATACAGTGGATGCTCAGAAAAGGTTAAGGAACTGCTGACGATTCTTTTTCCCAAAGACAAATATTTTCTTGTGGTTTGAGTTAAAAAGAAATTCAGGCAAAGCCTCAGATTAATGTAAACACAGATTCCAACTCTCACCCTCTTCCTAACCTTGCCTGGCTTTGCCCCCAGTCTCAAGGACAACCTTCTGGGTGATCTCCGGCTCCCTTCAGGTGGGCCTGGCCTCCATGAGAACCACACAGCTCCCAGGGCTTGCCACCTTATGGGAAAGGGACCCCAGGGCCCTAGTGAGACTCCTCCAGCAGGGCCTATGCCTTTTGCCCACATTCCCCACAGACCCTCCTTGCTCTTCAGACCCCACCTTCTCCCATCTCTCCCACTCCAGCTGGTCTGCCCCTCCCAGTATATGCAGCCTCATGCCCATGACTGACCTTTCTGGCCTGGCCTCAGCTCCTGGGCTCCTGTGACCTGCTCTCATGAGCAGCCCCATTGGGCTCCAGGCCCTGCTGACTCCCTGCCCCCAG
>NW_028019755.1:0-688 GCF_054177405.1 Leptonychotes weddellii
GTGGGGAAGCACCAGAGTTGGTCAGGAGGCAGAGAAATTGAGGGGAAAACCTGGGCAAGAAGCTTTATTGTGGTGTCCAGGGGAAGGAATGGGTGAGGCCTCGCGAACAGGCTTAGGAGTGGCTCTGGGGCCTAAGGGCTGTCCCTCCTCTGGTACCTGGCCCTGGAGTGGTTCAGGCAGAGAAATAGTGGTGGGTGGTGGGCTTAAACCCTTGGAGGAGGAGGTGGTTGGGGCGTGGTGTCTGGACTGGTTGGTTTGCATATGAAAGGCAGACACAAAGTCTAGGCTTTGATAATCCCCGAACTGTCTAGCCCTAGGAGGGGCAGCATCTGGGGTCAGCAAGGCCCCAAATGACAAAGCATCAGAAACAAGGTTCATTTAATTACATGACCTTGGGCGCCGCCCTGGGCGGCCCGTGGAAGGTCAGGCATCAAGGAGCTACTTGGAAAAAGCTACCTTTCTGACTTGAATTCAGCCATTTATCTTCTTCCATGACTGAGTTTTCCATCCATCTGCACAACCACCAGCACGCTTGCTGAGCCGTTTTCTCATGGGAGCTGATCCACCTTGGATTTCTCCAGGTCTTTCTTTGGCTGTCTTTCCGCAGGAGCCGATGTTTAGATGTCCGAGCTCGATGCCTTCATACACTTCGGGAAGCTTCGCTGTTTCTCGGCAGTACGTGCCCTCC
>NW_028019756.1:0-688 GCF_054177405.1 Leptonychotes weddellii
GTAGGTTCGTTCACGCACCGACCCCCCGTTCGCGGGCCAGTTCCTGACCGCGCACCTACTAGGCGCCGACGTTGGAGGCGCATCCTTGAACCGAGCCGCAGGAGTCCGCGCGGGGCTTACAGTCCGCTGGTAGAAGGGAAAAAGACAACCTAAAGAGGGTCTAGAGCGCCGCCCAGTAGGAACGCCATGGGAGCCACACAGGTAACTTAAAACGGTCTGGTAACCACACCGAAAAGGTAAAAGACACAGGTGAAATTCATTGTAATGCTATATTTATTCTACTCAGTTTGTCCAAAACATGATTGTTTTAACATGTGTTACTAGCCACAGTTCAAGGGCAGGGTGCCCACATGTGGCTGGGAGTTACGGATTAGGCCGGTGGAGGTGTAAAACTCCATGAATCAAATCAGTGTGTCAGCGGCTCTGGTTAGGGCTCTAGGCCCCCTCTACCAACGTGGTTGTAGGTCTCTAGATCTGAATGCTGGCTCGATAGGCCTGTTCCCTTGGCTTAAAGTTCATGGAGCAGAAACTCATGATTCATAAAAGTGAGGGAGGGGAAAGGCAAGAAGATGACAAAGACTGGGGAAGTATTTTAACCAGGTGCTTGCAAAGGCCAGCCTCTGTGAGGAGGTGAGAGTGGAGCAGAAATGTAATGACGAAGAGCCAAACTTGCAAAAGTCTACCAGAA
>NW_028019757.1:0-688 GCF_054177405.1 Leptonychotes weddellii
GGCTTCCCCATTCTGGGTTTGAGTGTCAGCTAAGGTGTCCTGATCCGGTTTGGGGGCCTGGAGGACGGGGGCAGGAAGGCAGAGCACGGCCCCATCAGCAGCTCTGACGAGGCTGGGCCCATGACATGGAGTTTTGTCCTGGAGAAGAGAAGTGGGATGCGTGCGTGTGTGGGTCAGTTGTGAGGATGGGGAGGACCCAGGCTGGACCGATTCACTGCTTCACACTGACTTTTGGCTGTCTCTACTGCTCTGATGAAAACAGAAAGAGCACAAAGGGCCTCATTCTCAGACCCTCTGCCATTCACTGGGACTGCAGTGAAGACCAGGCCAGATACCTCAAGTTCCATCAGTTGTTTTCAGACATGTGCCATATGAAACGTTATTTTATTCTTCGAGAACAGGGACTGGCAATGTCTAGGCTGCAGCCAAATCAAGCCTGCCACCTGCTTTTGTAAACACAGTCTTATGGAACATAGCCTCACTCGTTCATTTACATATTATCTAAAACCTTCAGCTGAGCAGGCCTAACAGAGACCACGTGGCCCGAAGAGCCCACATATTTACTATCTGGCCCTTTTCAGAAAAGGTTTGCAGACCCCAGCTCCAGGACAGTAGGAACTTAAAAAAATACCATACCCAGGCCCTACTAACCAAAAATTTTTTAAACTTTTTAAAAAAATTTAAATTC
>NW_028019758.1:0-688 GCF_054177405.1 Leptonychotes weddellii
ATTTTATTTTATTTTATTGTGTTATGTTGGTCACCATACAATACATCATTAGTGATGTATCTTGTTGTTCAAATCTTCTACATCTTAGCTCATTTTGTTTACTTAATATATCAGTTCTGAGAGGTGGTTATTAAATTCTCCATTACAGTTGTAAATTTACCCATTTCTCCTTACAGTTCTGAACATTTTGCCTAGTTTTGGGGCTTTATTGTTAGATGCCTACAGGTTCATTATTAGTTTTAGTGAATGATTCCTTTTATCAGGATAAATAATGTGTTGAACTTAGCCAGATCATGTTTGTCATGATTACTGATACCCTTAGGGTTGTTTTGCCAACATATTTTGTGCTTTCTATTTACCAATACTTCTTTATAACCTCTGATTTCCCTTTAGAAACCTGGACCAATTAATTTTAATAATTACATATGTATTTATATTGTAGTATTATGCTATTTTGATTCGTTGCTGTTGTTCCGCATTCACCGTGCCATTTTCCCTGGATTATCCGGAACGTGTATTTATAACAGGTGTCTCACAAAGCTGTTTTGCTTAGACTGTGATATCTGCTTCTGGGCTTTATAGGAATTGGGAGTTATCCAAGATATTTTGAATGCCCCAGATACCTGAAAGTGGGAGGCAAAGGTGGGCCTTTTAGCTTACGGTCCACACGGAGATTGCAAGCTGGTCA
>NW_028019759.1:0-688 GCF_054177405.1 Leptonychotes weddellii
CTGCTCGGCAGGGAGTCTGCTTCTCCCTCTGACCTTCCTCTCTCTCATGCTCTCTCTCATTCTCTCTCTCAAATAAATAAATAAAATCTAAAAAAAAAAGAAATGTGAGAATGCCATTTTAAAAATTGTTGGAGATTTAAATACAACTCCTTTTTATTTTGACATGCCTAATAAATGTAAAATAAAGGCAATAGAATAGTTGTATAAGACAACCAACATATTTAAATTTTTTTAATAGAGGATGTATTTTTTATGTATCTATGATTCATTTGTAAAAACTGATCATGGGGGTGCCTGGGTGGCTCAGTCAGTTAAGCATCTGACTTTGTTTTTGGCTCAGGTCATGATCCTAGGGTTGTGGGATTGAGCGCCGCGTCAGGCTCTGCACTCAGCGCTGAGTCTGCTGGAGATTCTCTCCCTCTCCCTCTGCTCCTCCCCCTGCTTGTGCTCTTCTCCCCCTCTCTCTCTAAAATAAATATTTTAATTAAAAAAAACTGATCATGTAAATGGCTGCCTTTTCTAATCATAAGTCAATACAATTAAAACTAAGTAACCAAAAAACTTTACTACTTGGAAATTAAGGAACCAATTTCTAGATATCCAAAGAAATCAGAGCAGCACTGAAAACTATCTAGAAAGCAATGAAGAGAAGAACAATTCATATCAAAACCTATTAGCAGCAAAAACC
>NW_028019760.1:0-688 GCF_054177405.1 Leptonychotes weddellii
TTACCAGGGAAAAATTATTCCACCTCTCTGGGCCCCAGTCTCCACTCTAAAGTGAGAAACTCAGATGTTTGCTGGGAGAACAAATTAAAGGAGGAGAGGTTAACTAAGTTCCTGGCCTAACTTTGCAAAAGGTGATGCTCAAATGGCCATAAAAGTATTCCTTTATCACTGGGGAACTAAAAATTAAAACTACAATGAGATACTATTGCTCCCTCAGAAAGACTAAAATTAAAGACTGACAAAATCAAAGTTAGCAAAAATGAAGAACAACCAGAACCAGCGTGGCTTGCTGGTGGGGGCAGAATGGGTGGAACCAGTCTGGGAGACTAGAAGTTTCTACTGAAGCTAAACTTAGGTGTAGCCCATGACTCAGCATTTCCACCTCTAGCAAAATACACAGTAGAAAGAGATCCACGTGCATGCAAAAAGACTCAGACAGGAATGTCCTGGGGCAGCTTTGTTCATAATAGCTCAAAGCTAGAAATTGGTCAAAACCGAATGTCCATCTGTAGCAGAAATATTATGGTATAGTTGCACAATGGAATACGATACAGCAGTGAAAAGGACACATTGCTAAAGACGCAGATGAAGCTCACCAACATAATGCTGAGCAAAAGAAGCCAAGCATAAAAGAAGACATGCCATCTGATTTTACTTATGTGAGGGTCCAAAACAAGACAATATGAAT
>NW_028019761.1:0-688 GCF_054177405.1 Leptonychotes weddellii
CTACATCTAAAACTAATGATGTAATGTATGGGGATTAACATAAGAATAAAAAAAAACCAGCTGACTGGATTTGGCCCGAGGGCCATAGTTTGCTACCCCTGATTAAAATGATCTTTACTTTAATAATGTTAACCTTATGAAACCTATTAGACAACTCAGTGTAAAATTTTAATTCTTTAAGTATGAAAAGTAAAAAAATTTATTAAAAAAAATTACTTTAAATTTGAAAAAGCAGGGATATTTTCTTGATTTGCATAACCAAAATGGTAAGAAAAGCAAAGATAGATCTTTTCCTTGGAATGACTTAGAAATAGAGACTGCATACCATCAGGACTCTGTTTTTCTTTTCCTGTTGACTTAACTTTCTTTTATTGAACATAGGTCTCTTGACTTAGCAGTGTACATGGCTGTGATTCCTCTGGACTGACATACTTAATTCTGTGTGATCAAAGGGAAAGATCTGGTCTAGTATCTGTTGAAAACAAACCAAAGAAGGATTTTGTTGGGCCTCTCTTGGATCATGTGCATACATCTTAGACAATCATTGTGACCAGGGAGGTTAGGTACTATGATTGGCCCAATGGCAGCTCTTTCTGAGTTTAGGGGCATAAGATGTGATACCAGAAAATGGAGGGCTAGCAGAAACATGGCTCCTGGGAATAATTTGTGAGTCAGCCATTCCAGTTTA
>NW_028019762.1:0-688 GCF_054177405.1 Leptonychotes weddellii
TCAAAACATCAGGCAGAGAGATGCATACATTTCTGTGGCAGAAGAGAGAATCTTGAGAAAGCAAGTCCTATCACAGCCAAGCTTATGCCACGAGAAGTTAGAAGATGTTCATCTGGTATTAATGGGGTAATGAGAAGAGGGAAAAGAAGACTGACCTCAGCCAGGGCCCTGTGAGGACCAGAGAGCAGGTTCTGGCTGGATGATGTTTGAATGATATTCTGTAATTAGTTGGCAAATAGATGCTGATATTTCTTTTAACTGCCTGGAATACAGCCCTGGCACTGTGCCTCCATCTTCCTTGAGCCAAACATGGGGTCCCAGCTGCTGTCACAACTTTGGGTCTTTTGTTGTCTCCCTTGTCATTTCTAATCAGGTCATGTGGACACCTGATTGCAACATCCGAGAGCTCAGGCTACTACAGTCACCCCATAAAGGTGCTCAGGGGCTGCAGCTGATGCTCTTTTATCTGGATACAAGCCATCAGTCCCCATTGGGCCCTTGCTTTCCTCAGGAGGGAAGAGGTGGGACAAACAAGTAAGATAAAAGGAAATATTGCAGGGGGGCGGAGCAAGATGGCGGAGGAGTAGGAGACCTGGATTTCGTCTCCTCTCAGGAATTCAGCTGGATCGGGATCAAACCATTCTGAACACCTACAAACTCAACAGGAGATCGAAGAAAGGAATAGCAA
>NW_028019763.1:0-11111 GCF_054177405.1 Leptonychotes weddellii
TACATGAACCAATTTTCTATGGCTCAGTGTTAAATGTGAAAGTTTGCATATGCAGAATCCTTAATTTTTATTCTAAAATGGAGTTTATTCACAAAAATAAAAATAAGGATTTGGTCCTTCTTTGAGAATTAAGTATCTACTATGATATATTCAGTCCTTAATTGGAATCACTAGAACCCAACATGCAAGTTGAAACCAATATTCAAACATGCTTCCTTTCTCCTAGGACTTCAC
Organism: Leptonychotes weddellii; assembly: GCF_054177405.1. NCBI lineage: Eukaryota > Metazoa > Chordata > Mammalia > Carnivora > Phocidae > Leptonychotes > Leptonychotes weddellii. The sequence continues at coordinate 235 of NW_028019763.1, forward strand.
CTATGTTGTTTTCCCCCATTTCCTCTACTTTCTGTGAAAATAATTGCCACTTTACACACAGAATTTAACTACATAAACAAAATGATTCAACCAAGATTAGAACATATATATCATACTTAGTAATACAGAACACCACAGCTGGTTCCATTTAAAACACGACTCTATCTATGCCATAGCCCAGGCTAAAATTTGATCTTCTACCTTTGTCATCAGATATATGGTCCTGGAAAGTAAAGTAAAATACAATAAAATAAGGGGCACCTGGGTGGCTCAGCCCTTAAGCGTCTCCCTTCAGCTCAGGTCATGATCCCAGGGTCCTGAGATTGAGCCCCTCATCGGGCTCCCTGGTCGGCAGGAAGCCTGCTTCTCCCTCTCCCACTCCCCCCTGCTTGTGTTCCCTCTCTCGCTGTGTCTCTCTCTGTCAAATAAATAAAATCTTAAAAAAAATACAATAAAATAAATAAAATAACCTCTTTTGAAAAGTTGAAGTGCAAGACTATTTCCTTTATCATCAATTCTAAGTGAAAAATGTACTCGTTCTAAGTAGCATTTACCAAAAGCTGCTGCTGTTTTGGGATTAAACCTGTCTTTCATGGGATGATTTCAGTTATGCTCCTACAATGTGGCTTATAGAAATATATTCTTAAGTTTCTGAAATAATTTGCATATGAAACATCATACAAACTTTTCCAGGAATAGATTTCAAGATTTAATTGTAGTATATCCATTAAAGTGAAATAAATGTCAGAATATTAAATACAATGTTTTGGTGTTGTCTCTTCTTCTTAGACTGTTTCCCAAAACTTCAAAATCTCACACGCAAAAAAATGTTTCCACTAAGAAAACCGTGTGTAAATATAAAACCACATGAATATGAAATACAGGTCAGCCAACAGACCTAACTTTGCCTATAAAAACAACTATATAATTTTCTGATGTTATATCAACTTACTCCCCTAAAAAATTAGAAAGACCTAAGGAGAAAAAAAATCCCCACTAAATTTAGATAATAAGAAGTCAATGTTTCCCATTTATATTTTCATTTTCTTTCAAAATCCTTAATGTTCTACACTGTACATTTCAAAAGAGCAATATTTTAGGAAAAGGCTATTTCAAAAGTGAACTACAAATCTAAATGATCTAATTTATCCTAGCGAGAGATATCATAGTCTCTAAATATACTAGGGGGAGTTTATTTACACAAAGTCACTGTAATGGAATCTATAATAGCTCCTGTATGACTCATTATCTCTGAATACAAATTCTAAAAATGCTTTCCTATTGATTCACTCATTAAACATCAAATATCCAATTTTACCTTGTAAAACATTATAATTTACCAAGATTTAAACACAAATGCTACTCTGATTATTTGCTGGCCCAGGTAACTTTTAGGTATTATGTCAATAACTGCAAAAAAGTTTTAACTATTCTGTTTATTGCTTCATATTAACTTTTGTGACACAGTCATTGCAACAGACTGAATGTTTATGTCCCCTCAAAATTCATATGTTGCAACCTAATCCTCCATGTGAGGGTATTTGGAGGTGAGCCTTTGGGAGGTCATTTGCTTATGAAGGTGGAGCTCTCATGAATGGGATTTAGCGCCCTTATGAAAGATACTCGAGAGCTCAGGGCCCCATGGCCAGGTAAGACCGTAGCAAAAAGACAGCTCTCCATGAACGAGGAAGCAGGCTTTCACCAGACACTGACTCTCTGTCAGTGTTGTGATCTTGGACTTCCCAGCTTCCAGGACTGTGAGATATAAAATTGTGTTGCTTATAAACCACTCAGTCTATGATATTTTTGTTACAGCAGCTCAAATGGACTGTCATAGAGACAGCCAAAATTCTCAGGTATTTTATTAAGAAAAGAGTACTACACGCAAGATCAAAAATGAAGAATCAGAGTTAGAATCCCAGAGCATCTTGTTTCTACTTTTTCTATGTCCAACATGCCACAGCCACTATTAAAAATATTCCCTAAATGAAGCCTAACATTTCACTAGTGCAATAAAGCAAATCTAACTGAAAAATGCTCTTTAAGATCATGTTCCTTTGCCTCAAAAAATTTCTTGGTAGGTTGAAAAAAAATGTTATAAGTATCTATTAACCAAAAACACATACAATAATGGAATATACAGCCTTTACATTTCTACATAAATAATCAAGGCCTCTTACTAAACCAGCACCTGTTAACAATGTTAAAAAATTCACATTACAGTATAGCAATAATTTGACAATATTATGCTGTTTTATCAACATCTCTGGAAACAAACTGAAACAAAAATAAGGTACAGATAAAACGAATTTTTATTACTGCTCCAATTCTGTAATACTTTGCAACAGAGATAATGCAATCATATGTTCAAAGAGTTTCCTGCTTCTTCCATACTACCACCTGGCCTCCAAGTTTCCTGGCCTCTGCCTTCTTCAACTAGTTTTGTAACTTATATTTTCCTCCACTTTATATCATCTTTGTCCATTAACAAAGATTAACTCTATATTCAAATATGTGAAAAGGGAGTGCTGGATTTTACATTCTAATGGGATGCAATAATCACAATCACAATATTATATTATACCACAACTTAACATATGGCCTTTAAAAAGGTAAAGCAAGAATCCAGAAGGAACAAAAATAGTGGGAAATACTCCCTTAAAATAGAAAAAAATGCGATTCTAACACCAAGCCACCAAAGAAAAAGATGAGTAAGCGTAAGCACAAAATAAGCAAAGATAAACATTTTGTTCTTTACTTCAGTGTTTCATGGGGTTTTTCAGGGAGAGAGGGGGCAGGATACTCCCATTTCTCTTAAATTGGTTTACTAAGTGGCTATTTTCCTCTGGGAAACTTAGTTCCAGTATTTTAAAAATTGTTTCGGTCCCTTCAGAAACGAAACAGGATATAAGTAGTTAAAAATAAACTGTTGTAAGGAGATCCTGAAAAGGCAAGTGAGGCACTATGAGCAATAGCATGCATGATATCGTAGTTCTCATCTAATTTGCAAGAGCAAATTATGAGAGTAGCAACCGGGGCTCCCACAAGGACACATAGCTAAGCAGAGGGAGAAACACACTACCAAAACTACCAGGTCCACACCTCTCTTTCCTCTAAATTGGAAGTTAAAGAGAAACATTTTGTCAACCTCACAATCATCCTCATTAACTTCTTACTTATCATTAATATCCACTTCAAAACACAATAGACACTTCCAAGAAGCTTTAATTAGGACATACAGAGGTAACAATGAGTTGTCGGTGTAGGGACCAATAGGTAACTGTTATTGAACAACTGTTCACTGGTTCAGTGCTTGCATAAAGAAACTGGATTACAGATTTAATAAGACCAAGAACTAAATTTTAAAATATGCATATGGCTTTGAAAGATCCTATGGTGGCCAAGGCTGAAATGTACTCATTTCAATTTGAACTAGACAAGCCTCCACCTGACTAGCAGGTCATATGGGAATCTGATTAATCATGGCTCAAGATGTCTGAGGGGAACAATGCAGAGAAACAAGGGAATTAGGAACAAGTGGAAAGTAGTTGGTTTTTATTACTACTATTATTATATCATGTTTGTAACACAGCATACCTACTTTGACAGGGTAGAATGACTTCCAGTCACAGGAATTATTGGCACATAATGTTAAAAAAACAAAACTTCCATCTCCTTAGAGAAAAATATCTTTTAAATACAAACTAATTATAATATATTAGAATTTTAAGGAGGCTGGAGAGCCACTCTGTATTTGTCTCCTCTAAACAATGAATAAAGAGGTTTGGTTATTTTATATACAGTTTGAAAAAATGAACACTTAAGCAATGTTTTTTACCATAGAAAAAAACAATCTCTAAAGCAATTTAGATTTAATCTACCCAGAGATAAGGCAAGAGACTAGATGGTCTCTTAGGGTCTCTTTAGCAACTATCTATGATATCAAGAATGTACACACCACTCAATAAACTCATATTAGGTCATAGCATTGGGAAGAAATTAAAGACTCTTATAGAGTCAGGATATTATTCACTTAAAAATAATTATTAATGAATAGACTATCTCCATAAATCATATTTCTTAAGATTACTACTTTTACTTTTTAAAAGTAACAGATAGGTCCTGTGTTTGGCTTTATGAATATTGCAAGTTTAAATAAAATTCTGTTGCCTGAAATAAAGTATCCTAATGTACTAAAATATTCATTTATAGTGAAAAAACTCATTTGTGGCTGAAAGCTTAAGTTTGAACACTTTCACTGCCTACTCAGTTTTGGACAAATCATGTTAGCTATGCAGTTTAAGTAATTCAATCTGCAAAATGGGAATGAAACCAGCAAATAGAATATTAATGAATTCCTCAGAGATCCATAAACAAATAGTGCTAAAGGGCAAAGCAGTATATTTTCAGAGGCATTCTAAGAAAATCTCCAAGAAAATTCCACAAAGCTTTTTCAAACAGAAGGTAAGTATTCAGACTGTGTTAAAGATTCTACTCTGAATCTAGTCAGAAGAAAGACTTCAACCCATTCGTTTCATCAACATTGTCATTAAATATTATTCTTATTTGCCTTTCTATGCTTATACTAGAAGAGAAAGAAATTAAATTAAAAGCTCCTAATGAGCAGTAGTAAGAAAAGAAAATTATATACAATGTAAATTAAAAATAGTTAAGGTTATAATTTTGAATTGACAACATGTTATATGGGGTGTTCCTGAAATCTTATCCATGTAATCAGAGCTTATATATAAATTTAATTTAATAGAAATAGGTACTGAAGTATTTAACAAATACACAATGTACTTTTGTTCTTACTTTCATCCAAGAGGATTGTATACTGCTTTTGACCAAATATGATAAAAGCCCTGGACAACAATTATGCTCTCACATACTTCCACTCATTCTCACTGAAAATTCATCAATACAGAATTACACTTTTCAATTTTGGATATGCATGCCTTAGCAGATGGAACATGTCACACAAAATGCTCAGAACAAATTCAGGAGAGGTAAGGAGAGCTATAAATACATCAGTTGCATCAAAATGCTAGAACACCATACAATTCCATGCTTTTTGGTTTTATTGAGACGTAATTCACATACCATACAATCCATTCATTTAAAGTGTACAATTCAACAGTCTTTAAGTATGTTCAGAGTTGTGCAACCATCACCACAATTACTCTTCAGCACCCCCAAAAGAAACCCCTGTGCCTGTTAGCTGTTAATTTCCTTCCCCTGCCAACCTTCCTCCCCTCACCAGCCCTAGGCAACCACTAATCTACTTTTCTGTCTCCATGGATTTGCCTAATCTGGACATTTCATATAAATGGAATCATACAATATGTGGTGTTTTGTTATTTCTTTCAATTAGCATAATATCTTCAAGGTTCATTCATGTTGTAACATGTACCAGCCCCTCATTCCTCTTTATTGCCACATAATATTCCATTGTATGTATATACTACATTTTATTTATGCATTCATCAACAGAAAAGTATTTGGATCTTTCCACTTTTTATCTATTATGCATAATGTTCCCAAGATCATTCTTGTACAAGTTTTTCTGTGGGCACATGTTTTCCTTTGCAATTCCATTTTTGAATACTCGTTTTAAAAAGTTATATAAAAGTATTTTCTTAAACACATAGTAAAAGCATTGTATAAGTGCCCAATTTCCTTTTCTTGGTGGTTATGATCATCAATAAAAGTAATGTTCACCATACTATGTGCAATTCCAGTTCCCCTTCTGTTTTGCTGTTTGACGTCATTCAAAATTACTATCCATTAAAATGATCACCAGATTTAAGTTTCAAGAGAGCAAAACCAGGAATTTTTCAAAAACTTTTTTTTAAAGATTTTATTTATTTATTTGCTAGAGAGAGCACAAGTAGGGGGAGTGGCAGGTAGAGGGAGAAGCAGGCTCCCTGTTGAGCAAGGGGCTCCATCCCAGGACCCTTGGATCATGACCTGACTGAAGGCAGCCGCTTGGCTGAGCCACCCAGGTGTCCCTCAAAAACTCTTATCTCCTGCTCTCTAAAATAAACCAAAAAGGCATGAACCAAATAAACAACAAGGCAAACACTACCATTTGTTTTATTCTAAATGTTTCTATTCATCTGGATTTTTCTTTAGATTGATTGCTTTTTGTTTTTTACTTCTGGGTCAGGGTTCTATATCGAATCTAAAAGGTAATAGATTCAGTCTAAATAATTCTAATGCAAAATGCAATGCATTCACAAACTTGAATTCAAGTCATAGAAGTTCTTATTTGTTAATATTATTTACAATTGGAGATACAAAATTACATCAATACTGTGGTAAGCAGAATTCTCGGATGGCCCCCATGATTCCCAGCCCCTGCTAGTCATATCTTTGTGTTATCCCCTCCCCTTTAGTGTGGGCAGGATGTGTAACTGCTTCTAAGCAAAAAAAAAAAAAAAATGGCAAAAGTGAAGGAATATAACTCCCATGATTATGTCATGCAGCAAAGATGAAGGGATTTTGTACAAGTAATTAAGGCCCCTAATTAATAATAAGTTAATCAAAAGCAATTATTCTGGGAAGGCCTGACCCGATCAAGTGAACCCTTTAAAAGAGGATCTAGAGAGGAAAAACTCAAAGCGGCAACACTACAAAGATGCCCAGTACCTTACTCTGTCCACTGAAGACACTGCGTACAAGTACATGCCTGAGGACAAAATCCGAAAGTAGGTAAATAAAAAAAAAGTTTGCATTTCTAAATAACCATCCATTATGTAGTATAGATGTTACCTATTCTTTAGAGTCAAACTGAAGATACTACCAGGCACAGAAGTTTCATTTAGACCCTGATTGGTCACCCATCTAATATAGGGAACATTTATTAACAAACTGCCTATGATTTACACATGATGGAGAATATAAAGTGAACATCCTTCAGCAGCCTAGCGTTTACTGGCAAGAGTCAGACATTATTTCATGGCATATAAGCTACAAGGAACATAAAAACACGCTATATCATAGTGCAAATGAAGTAGGTATATATAATGAGTAAGGAAATGGATCCACACAAATCGACTGATGGCCAAGGAACAGATTTTTAATGTCACTATGTAAAGGAAGGAGCTCACATTTATCACCTACTGTGTGCCAGCAACTGCAACAAATTCTTCCCATGCAGTGCCATCTTTAATTCTCACAATCTGGTGAGGGGAGTTACTGTGTCTCTACTGTATAAATAAGAATATTTCTTATCAGAGCAATTGAGTAACTAGACCTACGTGTACAGGGGAGTGCCAGGATTTACACTTAGATCTCTAAAACTCTAAATAATAACATACTGCTTCTCATAAATCATTAATGAAATAAAACTTTACATTTTGTATATTTTTCAAAGCATTTTCAAAAATATTTCAGCTTATACAAAAACATCTCGTCACAGTGTAGCTGTTATTTCCACTTTATAGCTACGGAAACTACCATTCAGAGGTTGACATTCCACTCAACTACTGAAGGAGGGCAAGACCCCACCCTTTGGATACCTGGTCTCTTACCTTTTCCACAATACTCTTCAACAACAGAACTGAGGGGAGAGTGGAGAAAAAGGAAAAGAAAACATATACGTCGCTCTGACTGTAGCTGTTCCCTACAGTTAGTAGTGTAGTGATGAAGCCCTAAATTCTGTAATCGAACATCTATTGACTTCCATCAGTCACTAATTTTTGTCTATGTAACAGTCTATGCTGTCCTTTCTCTCTTTGTAATCCTGGAAAAGTAGATGTAATCACGGATATGTCACCTGGTCACCTGAGGATCCCACTGGCATAAGCGTTTGCCTTTGTTATTCTTTATTCCTCTCCAGCCTTCTGCAAAAATGACACACAAATCTGCTTGCCCCAATTTCTCTAATCTTCTTGCCCTTTGTATGCTTTTGCTAATTACTGCACCACCCACAGCTGTTTTTAAACATTTCTCCTTCCTGTTTGCTACGTATTTTCCTCTAACTCCTCCTTTAAACCTCTTACTCCATTATCTTCTGCTTTTTCCCTATAGAGATTCAGATTACTCTGTTAAGAGTGCCTGGCTCTGGAAGCCCTCCTCAGTTCCCCAGGAATCCTATTATCTGTAATATAGCATTAAAATGTTTTTAACTTGATATTTTTTTCTGAACAAAAGAAAAGGAGAAAGAAACCCAAAAAGGCAAATGTTGTTATTTAAGGATAAATGGGTTTTAGAATGTATGAAATGGTAAATATTTCCTTAATGCCTAAGTATTTGCCAACTAAGCTTTTATCAAATTAATATCACTTGCTAATCTTTTCTTTGTATGCTCAAGTTGGTTCTCTACTCCCTGGTCCCCATTATAAGTATATAATGTACAAAAGTACCACAAGCAAGGCAGCGAGCGATACTGAAACCCTGGATACCCAATACTTTTCACTGACTTGCCTCTGCCCTATACGATCATCAACAGAATCACTTCTGCTAGTGAAGATGGGTGGTGTGGTCGCATAAAACTGGGAAAATCAGGGGCGCCTGGGTGGCTCAGTCGTTAAGCGTCTGCCTTCGGCTCAGGTCATGATCCCAGGGTCCTGGGCTCGAGCCCCGCATCGGGCTCCCTGCTCAGCGGGGAGCCTGCTTCTCCCTCTCCCACTCCCCCTGCTTATGTTCCCTCGCTCGCTGTGTCTCTCTCTGTCAAAAAAAAAATTTTTTAAATCTTAAAAAAAAAAACTGTGAAAATCTAAATATACGGTAACCATGTGACCCAGGAGAGGGAACAAAGGAGCACAAGGCTTGGTAGTAAATGATGAAGCTATATTTAAAGATACTCTCCCTCTACAGCCAACGAATAGGATTCTCTCAAACACCATGTAAGGAACCATTTGTGGAGGCCGCTTTCAGGCAGATAGGCTTGAGTAATGGAATGTAGAAAAGGCTCATCATGGGTCCCATGTCAACATATCCATAGGTCCTAACTAACCAATGGGCTACTTACAGCCAGGCACAGTTGCCCGGAAAGGGAGAATTCCATATGTGGTCATACCGTCTCATCTTCCATCTTTAAAAGCAGCCCCCCCGCCACTGCCTCCTTGCAGACAGTCTCTCTGCTGTCCTGCCCAAGGCTCCCTTACCATGTATTCAATACACTTTCTCTCTCCTTTGTTCTGCCTCAGGTGAATTCTTTCACCTACTGTGCCACCAGCTTCCATCTGATCATGACCCACATTTGGGGGCTCCTATCCAATTGAGAGGCACCCTGTTTAGACACCACACTATTTCCTTCACTCTTACTTATTGCTCCTATGCTTATACAAGTTAGAAAGTAAATTGTAACTTTTTTTATTTTAAAAATTTAAATACATCATTTTATTGTAGCTTATCACGACCTTGACATTTTAGTTACAATGCACATGGATGATTGCTGTCAAATGGAAGATGTAAAATCGAATTTTACACCTTAAACAAAAACTAACCTTTTAAATTCTCTTATTAGACATAATCTCATTACTATAATGCTATTTTCTGACACTTAACATTATTTCATCTTTAAAAAAGTTTCAGAGCAAAGAACGTTTCAAATCTACCTCTAATTTTTAAACATGTGTTATAAGTTTTATTTCTATCAGAAGAGCATGGTCATCTATATACTCGCTAATGCTTTGCCTTAGGAGTTAACTACTTATCAGATACATAGATTCCTGTAAAGCCTTCAGTTTACATGGAATCATTTACTCTGAGACATTCTGAGTCAGAATAGATCTTAATTTGAACTAACAAAGAAACAGCAAAAAAAGAAAAATTAGCCATGGGGACTTGTTTTTAATTTTCAATACAGAATAAAATTTTATGTCTATGTCTCTGTTTTCCTGCAAAGAACCACCTAGAGATTTATTTTCATTTCAATGTAAACAAGCATTGTAAAGGGACTTGCACTTCTGGTAATGGTGCACTAGGTAATTCAGACCAACCCTCCCACTGATAACTCTAAAATCTTTTATATGAACTTAAAAAAATCTGGATGAACTATAACTAACATCTTTCTAAAAGCACAAAAGAGCTAATGAAACAGTAAGGAATTACTGGCAAAAATAGACTCTAAACCAAAGAGGTGAGTCCAGAGGCCACTTACTGCTCTGAGCTGCTTGATCTTATTGAGAGACTCAACTGTATTCCTGGTAACCTCCTGGCATTAGAGAGCAAGATCTGGAGGACTTGTGCGTACAACTGAGATGTCAAAAGACTGTAACCTAGATGTAAGGATAAACTAGAAGTAAAATAGCCTTCGCACTGACTTCGGTCATGCACTGAGTTATCTGAGTGGCACAGAAAATTTCACATATTGAAATAGGATTAATATCATCCGGAATTGCTGCTTCGTTGGATGCCTGCCAGTGACAGAGGAAAAAAATCATCTCAGAAGGAAGACAACATCATCCTGGACCTTAAATTATTTCTATGAATAATTTTTTTAAATTTTTTATTGTTATGTTAATCACCATACATTACATCATTAGTTTTAGATGTAGTGTTCCATGATTCATTGTTTACCTATAACACCCAGTGCTCCATGCAGAACGTGCCCTCTTTAATACCCATCACCAGGCTAACCCATCCTCCCACCCCCCTCCCCTCTAGAACCCTCAGTTTGTTTTTCAGAGTCCATCGTCTCCCATGGTTCGTCTCCCCCTCCGATTTCCCCCCCTTCATTCTTCCCCTCCTGCTACCTTCTTCTTTTTTTTTTTCTTAACATATATTGCATTATTTGTTTCAGAGGTACAGATCTGAGATTCAACAGTCTTGCACAATTCACAGCACTTACCAGAGCACATACCCTCCCCAGTGTCTATTACCCAGCCACCCCATCCCTCCCACCCCACCCCCCACTCCAGCAACCC
>NW_028019764.1:0-688 GCF_054177405.1 Leptonychotes weddellii
TAGGGGATATGACATCCCATAGCACACACGGGTTCCTGTGATGCTCCAAACGAAATTCCTCAATCTGAGACTTCCGGGTTGCATTAAGGACCTCAAAAAGTGAATTCTGCACACAGAAGCAGAAGCCAATAAACATCATGGGGTTGACAAACAGCATTTGTGGATGTAAGCTGATTACTGTTCATAAAGCAACATTCAATGGATTAAAAATACTGCAAGAAATCACATCAGAATAGTTTCTAATAATTTAGAACCAGAAGTGTCTCACTCATCAGACTTTTATGTGAGCAAGAATTCCCCTTCTTGCTCCCAACCAAATGGAACCCCCACGTAAAACAGAGCACTCGCAAATGACTTAAGCAGCACTTTTTAAAACAGAACTACCGTAACTCACAGCCAGTCACCGATCCACATGCTGATTGCTCAAAGGTGGTACGTTAAAGTCTAAGGACACCAGAAAAAAAATAACCACACTAAAACAGAGATCAAAGTCATTTCCTTCCAAGAGTTTACTAAGTCTGGGTGACGTGTTGGGTGAGCTCTGAGAACGGAGTGCAGGGACAGAGATACGGGGCACAGGGCCTCCTTACCTAGCACATTTCCTGGAGGTACCTCCTCCAGGCCTTCCAGCTCCCTGCCCATCAGAAGATACAGGTTTTCTAGGGTGCAGCACGCCATGTGGGGGACC
>NW_028019765.1:0-688 GCF_054177405.1 Leptonychotes weddellii
TTTAATTTTTCCTTCTACTCTCAAACTTTGAAGTTCCAAAGGCTATTTTTGCTCTCTGTTCTCTTATAACAGCTTCCTGTGCTTGAGTGTACATCCCCGGGGGATCAATCACAAGACCTTGTCGTTGCTATGATGGTTGTTCCTTCTGCCACCTAGACTGCCTGTTAATGCCCGAGTTCCTCTTAGCTCTTTCTTTGTTTTTGTCTCTTTGATATTAGTGATTTCTCTCAGTGCCTGATGACTCATTTTTGAGAGTGGAGTACTGAATAGCAGATGGCAGCCCTCTGTGTGAGGACAGGATCCACCCACTGTGGGGTTTGCCAGAGTACGTGATTGGCCACTTTCCCCGGGGGACATCCAAGTTCCACGCCCTGAGCCTGCCATCTTTCCCAGGAAGGAATCCTCCAGGCTCCCATCTGGCAGATAGCAAGCTGGCTGCCGGTGCTCCTGGAGCTGGGTAGCAGAGTGGCAGTGGTCTCACTGGTAAGAGTACCAACTACCAGCATCCAACGCCCCGTCCTCAGCCGTGCTACTGCCCAAAGCCCACAGCTCCAGGGAACCAATGTCTAGTCTTCTGCGAGGATGGGGGACAGGATCTAGGAGGGCTGTATCATGTACAAATGCTATTTGTAGCCCCACCCGCATCCCATTTTCAGAGGATACGGCTTCAAGCTGCCCTCGCTCTCTA
>NW_028019766.1:0-688 GCF_054177405.1 Leptonychotes weddellii
GGCGCTTGGAGGCAGAGCTGGAAGCCATGTCCCGAAAGACCCACGACGCCTCAGGCCAGCTGGTCCTCATCAGCCAGGAGCTGCTCCGGAAGGAGCGGTGAGTCAGCCGCGGGCGGTGTGGCCGACCCGCCTGGCCCTGACCCTGACCCTGCTCATCTGACATTAGCCAGTCCGCTCCGGAGGCAGGGCAGGGGTGGGGTGGGCGAGACAAGTGCCTGGCATCGCCAAGATGGCCATACTCTGCTCAGATGAAGCCTCAGAATCCTTCTCAACACAGATCTCCAAGCAGAGCTTATAGGCAAGACTAGTGGTTCTCAAACTTCTTGGTCTCAGGGATCCCTTTAAACTCTCAACAGTGATGGAGGATTCCCAGAGAGCTTTTGTTTATTTATTCTATATTTACCGTATTAACAATTAAAACAGAAATGTAAAAATCTTTCTTAATCCACTTAAAAATTATAACAAGCTAGTTGCATCTCACATAAATAACACGCTTTTGATAAAAAGTAACCATTTTCCAAAACAAAAACTGTTTCATGAAAAGAGTGGCATTGTGTTACATTTTTGCAAAGTTCTTGAATCTCAGGCTTCATAGAAGACAGCAGGATGCTCCTATCTTCCTCTGCATTCAGTCTTCGCATTTGTTGTTTTGAAGTATATTACGAAAATCTGGCCTTACGTAGATACG
>NW_028019767.1:0-688 GCF_054177405.1 Leptonychotes weddellii
GTGGGGAAGCACCAGAGTTGGTCAGGAGGCAGAGAAATTGAGGGGAAAACCTGGGCAAGAAGCTTTATTGTGGTGTCCAGGGGAAGGAATGGGTGAGGCCTCCCGAACAGGCTTAGGAGTGGCTCTGGGGCCTAAGGGCTGTCCCTCCTCTGGTACCTGGCCCTGGAGTGGTTCAGGCAGAGAAATAGTGGTGGGTGGTGGGCTTAAACCCTTGGAGGAGGAGGTGGTTGGGGCGTGGTGTCTGGACTGGTTGGTTTGCATATGAAAGGCAGACACAAAGTCTAGGCTTTGATAATCCCCGAACTGTCTAGCCCTAGGAGGGGCAGCCTCTGGGGTCAGCAAGGCCCCAAATGACAAAGCATCAGAAACAAGGTTCATTTAATTACATGACCTTGGGCGCCGCCCTGGGCGGCCCGTGGAAGGTCAGGCATCAAGGAGCTACTTGGAAAAAGCTACCTTTCTGACTTGAATTCAGCCATTTATCTTCTTCCATGACTGAGTTTTCCATCCATCTGCACAACCACCAGCACGCTTGCTGAGCCGTTTTCTCATGGGAGCTGATCCACCTTGGATTTCTCCAGGTCTTTCTTTGGCTATCTTTCCGCAGGAGCCGATGTTTAGATGTCCGAGCTCGATGCCTTCATACACTTCGGGAAGCTTCGCTGTTTCTCGGCAGTACGTGCCCTCC
>NW_028019768.1:0-688 GCF_054177405.1 Leptonychotes weddellii
AAAAAGAAAGGCTAAAGTTCTGACCACAGGTAGCTGTGGGTGTGACCTTATTTGGAAATAAGGTCTTTGCAGGTGGAATCACATCAGAGCAGGTCACTCGGAGGAGAGTGAACCTTGAATCCAATCACTGGTGTCCTGACAAGAAAAGATGCAAAGGTACACAGGGATACATCCTGAAATGGTGCAGACAGGCAGAGTGGAGTGATGCATCTGCAAGCCAAGGAATGCCAAGGACTGTCCGCAAGGACCAGAATCGAGGAGGGAGGCATGGAACCGATTCTCCTGCAGAGCCACCAAAAGGACCCAGCTCTGCCAACACTCTGATTTTGGACTTAGAGCCTCCAGAACCGTGAGAGATAAATCTCTGCTGCTTTAAGCCACCCAGTGTTGTGCCCTTTGTTACGACAGCCCTGAGAAGCCAGAGCCCACGCCTAGAATCAGAAGGCAGAGTTCTTAGATTTGCTAACCTAAGAGATCAGAAAGCAATGCTGGCTCCAGAAGCAACCAGATTCAGAGACCCACGATGAGCTATCAGCTTTGTGTGCATCTACTAGGCTAAAATCAACCTAGGTTTTATTCACAAGATGGGAAAAAGGCCAATGGCAACATCCACCTCAGCCCTCCCGCCGAGCAAAACCAGAGAAGCACCGTTGTCTCTGACAACTATGCCAGAACGTGTCCAGGGAGA
>NW_028019769.1:0-688 GCF_054177405.1 Leptonychotes weddellii
TTGGGGCTACATCAAAATTAATAATTTCTATACAGAAAAGGGAACAGTCCACAAAACAAAAAGACAGCTTACTGGGTGGGAGAAGATATTTGCAACAGACATACCCAATAAAGGGTTAGTATCCATAATATATAAAGAACTTACACAACACCAAAAAACCTCCAAATAATCCAATTAAAAAATGAGATGACATGAACAGACCTTTCTCCAAAGAAGACATATAGATGGCCAACAGACACATGAAAAAAATGCTTAACATCACCCATCGTCAGAGAAATGCAAATCACAACCACAATGAGATATCACCTCACACCTCTCAGAATGGCTAAAATAAAAATACAAGAAACCACAAGTGTTAACAAGGATGTAGAGAAAAAGGAACCCTCATGCACTGTTGGTGGGAATACAAACTGGTGCAGCCACTGAAGAAAACAATCTGGGGGTTTCTCAAAAAATGAAAGAGAATTACCTATGATCCAATAATTCTACTATTGGGTATTTACCCAAAGAATGTGAAAAAGCTAATTCAAAAAGATATATGCACCCCTATGTTTATAGCAGCATTATTTACAATAGCCAAGATATGGTAGCAGCCCAAATACCCACTGATAGATGAATGGATAAAGAAGATATGGTATATATACACAATGAAATATTATTTAGTAAATACTACTCATAAAAAATGAAA
>NW_028019770.1:0-688 GCF_054177405.1 Leptonychotes weddellii
GTTGTTTTTATTTTCTTGGTGAGATGGGAAGTAAGTCATCAGCTGAAAAAGAGGGTGGAGGAAGAGGTTTTGGAAGTGTGAAAGGAGAGGGAAAGGTGCTAGTTAGCTAGAAGAGTGAAAAGGTGTATGGATGGGAGGAAAAGCAAAGAAGGGCTAATACTGGCAGACCATGAACTCTAATTTGGCTAAGGAGAAAAGTGAGGACACGAGGGAAGTTAGGACAACAAAATAGTCTTAGAGGATTTAGAGCACAAGAGGGAGAGGCCTGGAAAGACTGAAGTGTTGGTTAGGTGGATGATAAGATCTTTTAAGATGGCAGGATCAGCAACTGAGAGGATAGGGTTTTGGAAGGATTTTCTATGGGGATATTGAAATTACCAAGAATTAAGACAGGAATAACATCAGAGAGTGACAATGAGCCAGGTGCTAAAATCCTTGAGGAATGAGGATGAGCAGCCTGGGTAATTGGTGACTGAAGCTGGACAGGCTGGTGGTCATATAATAGATGATGGGAAATTCAAAGCTAGTGGTTTTCAAGAATGTGGGAGGGAAGAACAGGCTGGAAGCAGTGATCAAAAGCAAGGAAGTCAGCCATCACAACAACAGGTCTCATGGAGTGAAGGAAGAGGGAAGAAACTAGCTCCCACTTGAAAGAGGTACAAGGGAAGCCAGGTTCTTAGGGAAGAGC
>NW_028019771.1:0-688 GCF_054177405.1 Leptonychotes weddellii
GAAATGATGAATACCCACAATTTACATCGACGTGGGTAGAACTGGAGGGTATTATGCTAAGTGAAATAAGTCAATCAGAGAAAGACATTTATCATATAGTTTCACTCATATGTGGAACATAAGAAATAGTGTAGAGGATCATAGGGGAAGGGAGGGAAAACTGAATGGGAAGAAATCAGAGGGAGACAAACCATGAGAGATTCTTGACTCTGGGAAACCAACTGAGGGTTGCGGAAAGGGAGGTGGGTGGGGGGATGGGAAAACTGGGTGATGGGCATTAAGGAGGGCATGTGATGTGATGAGCACTGGGTGTTACACACAATTAATCACTGAACACTACATCAAAAATTAATGATGTACTATATGTTGGCTAATTGAATTTAAATTTAAAAAAAAAAAAGAAAAACACCAGGAGGGATTGAAATTATGCAAGAAAGAGAAGTTAACAGGGGTGTTGACACACTAAGTTCTAGAACAGCAGTAGGTAAACTATGGCTATGGGCCTTATCTGGCTGCTGCCTATTTTTGTAAATAGTGTTTTATTGGAACATGGTCTCACCTACTCATTTACATGTTGTCTGTGGCTGCTTTAGCCCTACGTAGGGGAGGAAAAGTAATTTTCTCTCTACTCTTAATTGTTCTTGGCTGAGACCCCCCCAAAAAAACAGATTAACAGGAGAAAAAAAAA
>NW_028019772.1:0-688 GCF_054177405.1 Leptonychotes weddellii
GATGAATTTGCTGAGAAACTGCATCACTGGTCCTGAAACTGAACCTCCACGAGGTCAGGAATAGTGTCTGTGAAGTCACGAGGTCCAGCAGGGTGGCTGGCACATAGTAGGGGTGTTGAATGGACAGAAGAAAGAAAGGGAAAAGGAGGGAAAGGAGAGAGGGAGGGGAGGAGAAAGAGGGGTGTCTGCGGGAGTCGACTCTGTATGTGAAGCCTTGTGCTGTGTATGATAAAGACAATTTCATTTTGGGGGGTGGAGTGGGGTGTTTGGAAGACCTGGTCAGGCCTTTCTCTTATGCAGATGACCCAGAGAAAGGAGGAGGGGGAAACCTTCACAGCACAGATTTATTTTTTAATTTTTTAATTATTTCTTATTTTTTTTTACTGCTGGGCAATTAGGCAGTTTTCTTTCCGCTAAAATATAAAGCTTTCCCTCCCATCTGGAGAGAAATGGCTTTAGCAATGTGGCAGTTTCCATTTGCAGCCAGAGAAGTAATTTATGAACAGAAACATGAAACAATTTGGTAAGAATGACTATATAATTTAAGGCCCAAATTATGATCGTATTAAGGGTGTAGTTAACATTATGCCAGCTTTTATTTTATTTTATTTTAATTTTTTTATTCTTACGTTAATCCCCATACATGACATCATTAGTTTTAGATGTAGTGTTCCATGATTCATTGTTT
>NW_028019773.1:0-688 GCF_054177405.1 Leptonychotes weddellii
GTAGAGTGGGGAGCTGGTATTTGGATTTGGTGGGGGGTTGTGTGTGGATTTGGTAGGGTAGCTGTGTGGACTTGGGGGGCTATGTGTGGATTCGGGGGGCTGTGTATGTGGATTTGGTGGGGGGTGCTGTGGTGGGGGGGATCTGGGGGGTGGCTATGGTGGAGGCTGTGTGTGTCTGAATCTGGTGGAGGGGGCTAGGTGTGGGGATCTGGTGTGAGTATGGGGGTCAGTCGGAAGGCCGCCTTGCTAACTCGTGTACCCTGGGCCCCCCAGTTCACCAGGTGAAATTTGGCGCCCCACGCAGGAAGGAAACAGACCCACTAAATGAGCTGGTGAGGGGGCTGGTGGTGCAGGAGGGGCGGTGCGCAAGGGCGGCCTAGGGAGCTGGGCTAGAGGTGGAGCGCCTCAGATCCCTGAGGCCCGTGACACTGAAAGGGGGGGCTCCTTCCTGGGCATGGTGACCTCACCTTTCTAAAAAATGGGCCTATCGCGGACTTGAGCCCCCATCCCACCCGCTCAGCATGGTTCTCTCTGCCGGTTCTGTGTCTTCGCCCAGTTGTCCGACCCACCAGCTCTGGCTCTTGCTGCCCGTCTGTCCCCTCTCACCGTTTGTCTGTCCTCCTCTTTCATAGTTTCTTTGCCTCTCCTTGTCTTTCTTACAATTTTCTCGCCTGTTACCATGTCATTT
>NW_028019774.1:0-11110 GCF_054177405.1 Leptonychotes weddellii
TATAGATTAGTGCCACACACTAGATTTTGGGTGTATTTGGTCTGTTAGAAGAAAGTGCGTCCCAAAATTTTAAAGAAAGAAAAACTTAAATATGTACAAAAATAAGGGTTGATATGATGAAAGGATGGAATATGACTGTAAAGATGGAAATTATAAAAAATTTTATAAAAGGAATTGATAAGAAGTTGTTTGAAAAAAGAAAGAATATGATTTAAAAAAAAAAAAGGGAGAGAATGTGATCAGGCAGGTGAGTAGGAAAAAAACCATACACTAGAGATTTAGGGTATATTTTGATCTGTTAGAAGAAACTGTCTCACAATTTTAAAGAGAGAACAACTTATATATATATGCCAAAAATACGGGTAACTACTATGAAGGGATAGAATATGACTCTAGAAATGAAAAATAAAAATGAAAAATAAAATTTTTTTTTAAAAAAGGGATTGATAAGATGTTGGTTGAAAAAGGGAAAAAGAAAAATTCAAAAAAAAAAAACAGTTAAAAAAAATTAACTTTGAAAGACTAAAGAATCATGGTAAAAAAGCCATGAATTCTATGTGCATTATTCCCCTAGCGCTGGAGTTCTGCCCTTCTCATTGATCAGTAAGCTTGGTCTTGCCTGGCTGTTCTCGCTGATCTTCTGGGGGAGAGGCCTGTTGCCGTGGTTTCCAGAATTCTTTGCCAGAGGCGGAATTGCCCCGCCCTTGCCCGGTCCGGACTAAGTAATCTGCTCGGGTTTGCTCTCCGGAGCTTTTGTTCCCTTCAAGCTTTCCGTACAGCTTTGGAGGCGGAGAGTGAAAATGGCGGCCTCCCAATCTCTGCCTCGGAGGAGCCCAGAACTCAGGCCCCGCTCCTCAGTGCACCCCCAGAGAAAAGCCTCCAGTCACTCCCGTCTCCCCGGTCTCCGGCCACACTCCGTGCTCACCCAGCCTGTGACCACGCATTTTTATCTCTGGCACCCGGCCCCGTGTGGAGTCTCCAAACCCAGCAGATTCCTGCGGTGTGCTCCCGCACCTCTCCTCCCGGGGGAAGAAGGTGAGTCTCCCCGGATCTGCCACTTGTTGGGTCCCTGCTGGAGGAGCAGTGGCCTGACTGTGCTGTGGATCATGGTTTATGGCAACCCTGAGCTGAGAGTCCGCACCTGGGCTCTGTCTCTGTAGCCGGCTTCCCCGCTCTGATACCTGGGAGCTCTGCTGCACTCAGGCAGCCCCGGTCTTTCTGTGACCCTGAGGGTCCTGAGACCACACTATTCCATGAGGGTTCCACCCCCCGCTTAGCCACCGGCGTGACTTCCCTCAGCGGAGCCGACTTCTAAAAGTTCCGATTTTGTGCTCCATGGTTCTATCACTTGCCAGAAGCGGCTTACGTGGCCCCTTCCCTGTCATCTATCCTCCCGAATATCGCCTCCGATTCACTTCTCCGCATGTCCTACCTTCCAGAAAGTGGTCGCTTTTCTGTTCAGAGAGTTGTTGCTCTTCTTTTCTTCTATCTCCTGTTGAGTTCGTAGGTGTTCAGATTGGTTTGA
This sequence comes from Leptonychotes weddellii, assembly GCF_054177405.1. Taxonomy (NCBI): domain Eukaryota; kingdom Metazoa; phylum Chordata; class Mammalia; order Carnivora; family Phocidae; genus Leptonychotes; species Leptonychotes weddellii. The sequence continues at coordinate 1,526 of NW_028019774.1, forward strand.
TCCCTATCCAGCTGAATTCCTGAGAGGAGACAAAATCCAGGTCTCCTACTCCTCTGCCATCTTGCTCCGCCCCCTCCTTTTTAAAAACTTTTTAATTTAAATTCAATTTAGTTAACATGTAGTGTATTGTTAGTTTCAGGGGTAGAATTTAGTGATTCATCAGTTGCATATAACACCCAGTGCTCATTACATCAAGTGTCCTCCTTAATGCCAATCACCCAATTACCCCATCCCCACCACCCACCTCCCCTCTAGCAACCCTCAGTTTATTCCCTATAGTTGAGTCTCTTATGGCCTGCTTTCCTCTCTGTTTTTATTTTATTTTATTTTTCCTTCCCTTCCTGTATGTTCATCTGGTTTGTTTCTTAAATTCTACATATGAGTGAAATCATATGGTATTTGTCATCCTCTGACTGACAGATTTCGCTTAGCATAATACCTTCTAGTTCCAGTCAAATTATTGCAAATGGCGAGATTTGATTCTTTTTTGATGGCTGAGTAATATTCCATGTATATACATATATACCACATTTTCTTTATCCTTTCATCAGTCAATGGACATCTGGGGTCTTTCCATAGTTTGGCTGTTGTGGACATTGCTGCTATAAACATTGGGATGCATGTGCCCCTTCGATTCACTATGTTTATATCCTTTGGACAAATATCTAGCATTGCAATTGCTGTTTCATAAGGATGTTTTATTTTTAACTTTTTTAGGAATCTCCGTACTGTTTTCCAGAGTGGCTGCACCAGTTTGCATTCCCACCAACAGTATAAGTTGTACCCCGTTCTCCACATCCTTGACAACATTTGCTGTTTCTAGAGTTGTTCATTTTAGCCATTCTGACCAGTGTGAGGTGGTATCTCATTTGGTTTTGATTTGTATTTACCTGATGGCCAATGATTTTGAGCATTTTTTCATGTGTCTCTTAGTCACTGTATGTCTTCTTTGAATAAATATCTGTTCATGTCTTCTGCCCATTTCTTGACTGGATTTTTTTGTTTTTTGTTTTTTGGGTGTTGACTTTGATAAGTTCTTTATAGATTTTGGATACTAGCCCTTTATTTGATATGTCACTTGTGAATATCTTCTCCCATTCTGTAGGTTGCCCTTTAGTTTTTTTTTTTTAAACCACACATCTTTTTATTGTTAAGTCATAAAGTGGTATCAAAAATAAAAGCAAAGATTACAGGGTAAGACTTAACATAACTACTAAGAGCGTCAAAAGAAGTGAAAATGGGACTAGGCGCAGGGCAATATGAATTAATGAACATGGGAAGGACAAGGATGGGGAGAACAGTGAGCATGTGCTGAAGAAGATACTAGGGGAGAGGATCTGGTGAAAATTTTGATCTTAGACAAGCGCCTAGGTAAAGAAATAATGGGAAAACATTTCTAAACCCCACTATGTGCTTAAGAGTCATCCTCCCCATTGGCGCTGTCTCTGTCATCCTCTCCTTCCTCAGCCTCTTTTTCATCATCCTTGATCAACTCTAGCTGGTCATCCCCCTGATCTCCATTATCATCATCCAGTAGGTCCCCCTCCTCAGCAGAGTCATCTGCACCCCCCTCAGACTCCATCTTTACATTAGTCTCATCTTTCTTCAGGGAGCTGCTGCTCTGCTCCTCTTCTCACTTATCATTCTTCATCTTGTTTGCTCTGTTCTTTCTCAATTTCTTTCCAGTAGAGAATCCACTTTTTGTTTTATCTGGGTCAGCTCCTTCTTAATGGTCTGAAGGTCATCGCCTTTCAACTTTCCAGAATTGGGAGAAGATCCTTGCTGTCCACTCTTAGAATTGAAGCCACTTTTGCCCCTTAGTGAGGTGTTTCCTGAGACACGCTGGTGTTTTGAAGGAACTACAGCCCGAGCAATAAGAGGAGGAGGAGGAGGAACATGTGCTGGGTAAGGATACATCCTGTCATAATAATCTCATTGAAAGTCATAGTCCAAGTCAAAAGAGGAGCCGTACATCTCCGCTGCAGATCATTTCACACCTGTTTTTCCTCTGTTCACTTTTGGCTCTGTGGCCAGATTAATATTTAAAACCTGGCCAGCAATCATTCTGCCATCCCCTCCTGCCACAGCGGCCCGGGCATTTCTCTCATTAACATACTGAACGAAGGCAAAGCCCTTATGGACAGAGCAAACAATTTTGCCGTATTTTGAGAAGATCACCTCCACATCAGATTTCTTGACCACAAGAGTATTGAGATTCCCAATGAATATACAGGAGTTCATGGAGCGAGGATCTGTCTTGTTGGTAACATTGCTGGCCATTTTCTTTGATGATAAGGTTCCTCACAAAGTCGAAAAATGTAGCTGAAGATCAAAAAAAATCTCACAAGAGGGGGAAGGGAGAATCTCCTATTCCTGAGTTCTACATGGAGAAGCCAACTGCTGCTCGAGGTGGACAATGTGGCCACACCACTCAGTATTCGTCTCTTCACCAGTTGCCCTTTAGTTTTGTTGACTGTTTCCTTTGTTGTGCAAAAGCTTTTTATCCTGATGAAGTCACAATGGTTCAGTTTTGCTTTTGTTTCCCTTGCCTTTGGAGATGTGTCTAGGAAGAAGTTGCTGCAGCCCAGGTCAAAGAGGTTGGTGCCTGTGTTCTCCTCGAGGATTTTGTTGGATTTCTGTCTCACATTTAGGTCTTTCATCCATTTTGAGTTTGTTTTTGTGTATGGTGTAAGAGAATGGTCCAGTTTCATTCTTCTGCATGGGGCTGTCAAGTTTTCCTATACCATTTGTTGAAAAGACTGTCTTTTTTCCATTGGTTATTCTTTCCTGCTTTTTTGAAGATTAGTTGCCCACAGAGTTGAGGGTCCATTTCTGGGTTCTCTGTTCTGTTCCATTGATCTATGTGTCTGTTTTTGTGGCAGTACCATGCTATCTTGAGGATTACAGCTTTGAAATACAGCTTGAAGTCTGGCATTTGGTTTAGCATACTACTGGGGCTTAACTTTATAAGTATTTGCAATCACTGTGGCTTAACTCCGGGTACATTAAAAATTAGTGGGCTTAGCTCTGGAAGAGGCAAAGTGCTGTAGGAATCTGAGTCCCCACCCTTAAAGAGAAAGCATAACAAATAACCCCATTGAGAAACATCATAAAAGCAACAGTTTGGGAAAAACACTTAGGTTACACATGAAAGTTTATTTAGTAAGTACAGAAACTCCACTGGAATGGCAGGGATTTTTAGAACTGTAAGAACTAAATTTCTGGTGGGTGCCATTTCTCTTCCCCTCCCACATTGTAGATAACCAGTCACTTGCAGGAACCAGTGCAAACACTCTCCACCTATGTTGCTAATACAACATGCCCCACTCTTACATTCCCCTATGAATCTACCCATCTGACCCATCCCACTCCTCAGGCATCCTCCAAGTTACTCCTACACTGGGATGGGGAAGATAACCACATACATCAACATGCCTGCAGTTCTAGCAGTCAAACTTTATACCTGGTGGTGCAAGGAGAGTACCCTGCCTATCAGTGCAACTGTAGTTCTGGCAGAGGGATGGAGGGCAGGCATCTATTCTGACTGCCAGACCTGCCCAGCAACAAAAACTTCTCAGGGGCAATGAAGGGATAGTACCCTACAGTTTGGTGTACATGCAATTTCAGCAGATGGACAGAGTCCAGACACCTAGCCTGACTGCTGACACTGCCCAATGACAATCCCAAGCCTCTTATAGTGCAGGGAATAAAATGTACTTGATGCACCAAAAAACAGGCAAGGTAGGCAACTGCTGCTGGGTGGAATGAAAGCAAATGCAGCTGAGCCACAAAAGAAGGGTATATGCAGCCCACATAGGAGACATCCCTGGAGCACCTGGGTCTGGTGAACAGGAAGCATTGTGCTAGGGCACCACAGGACTTCTTCATAAGGCCACTACTTTCAAGATAAGGATATGCATCTGAACTTCCCAATACTTAAAAACAAATACAGAGATTTAAATAAAATGAGGAGACAGAAAAATATGTCCCTAATGAAAGAACAGGACAAAATCATGGCAACAGAGGTCAATAAAATTGAGACAAGAAATATGCATGGTAAATAATCCAGATGTAGAGGAGTTAAGATGGTGAAGTAGTAGGGGGACCCCATATTTGCCTCATGCTTTGAACACAGCCAGATAAATAACAAATTATTTTAAAAACCCAAGAAATTGATCTGAAGACTGAGACAACAAACTGCATATCTAGAGGAAAAAGAATGGTTGCATCATGGAAGGTAGGAGTTGCAGAGAGTTGATTTGAGGGGGAAAGATTTGTGGGTACTGTGGAAGGGAGGGAGCCCTGATCATGGAGAGAGGAGCAAGAGATAAAGAAAGAAAGAGAGAGAGAGAGAAACAGCACATGGGGGATTGCACAAGAAAAACTCTTCCCCCAAACCATTGACTGGGAAAAGGAGAGGGGCTGAATACCTCAAGTCTTTATAAGCAGTGGAGCTCAAATTCTGCAGTTTTAAAAGTTTGAGCCATCACTGGAGTCATGCCTGGCAGGCTTAGTGGGACTCCTGTGTGGAAGGAGGGCAGAGGCCTAGGAACAGACAATGTGCTCTGAGGAACCCCTGGGTTGCACGAGGAGAAAGAGTTACCCTTCTTGGAGTGCAATTAAGAGAGGTGACATGGCCTCTCCAGGAATAAAAGAACTGGTGGGATGCCAACTGTGCTGACTTGTTCATTGCCATAGGGACAGAGACACCTGCTGAAGGCAGCAAAACTTGGTGCTGGCTTTTTACCGCACTTTACCATAAATTCTGAACTGCTGCACAGTTGTGCAACTGCTTTTCTGGGACAAACCAGTACCAGTCACAGCATGGTGAAACCCTCCCTGAGAGGATCAGTACATGTCTACACCATGCTGTGTCCCTAAAATGGGGAGTTTTGAAACCCAGGCACGCACCTGGCACCTAAGATAAAACACAGAACTGTGCCACTTGGCAGGCAGACAGCTCAGACACAGGTTGAAAGCAGGGATCTGATGGAAGCTGGGGACACAGGAGTGGAGAACGTTCACTCTTCTGTGAGGGTTTCCTGAAGAGTGGCACATGCAAGCTCCCTGCCTCAGGGATGAGACAGGGGTTGATACCATTTCCCCTCACCTGCCCATCAACACTGACTAACTTCAGTGAGCAATAGAGAGCTCCTGCTGGAGCTCCCACTGAAGAAAATTGATTAACCTCCAGTGGGAGCTCTCTATTGCTCACTGAGAGCTCATTGGAGCTGATTACACCAAGCCCCATCCCCATGCACTCTGCAGGTGCACTTTACTAAGGCAGGTGTGCCTGAGAACCAGTGCACCAGGCCCCTCACCCAGAACAGCATAACCCCCAGGCATGCACCAAGTCTACTGACCATAAGGTGCTGCAATACTTCAGCTGTAGGGGAAATTAGATCTAATTTCAAAACATAACTAGTTAAAACTTGCCACACAATGGACAAGGTCCCAACAGTACCCATGGCAGGTAAGAAGAAACTCTGCAGAGGACTGACCTTAGGGAAGGAGCAACCAAAACACACCAGAGTGCATTCTCTGAAACACTACCTGAAGAACCAGGCCCAAGACATTATAGGACCTCTTCTTTTTTTTAAGATTTTATTTATTTTTTTGACAAAGAGAGACACAGCGAGAGAGGGAACACAAGCAGGGGGAGTGGAAGAGGGAGAACAGGCTTCCTGTGGAGCAGGGAGCCCAATGTGGGGCTCAATCCCAGGACCCTGGGATCATGACCTGAGCCAAAGGCAGATGCTTAATGACTGAGCCACCCAGGCGCCCCTAGGACCTCTTCTTAATATAGCCATTACTCTCATGCTTAGGAAGCATAAGAGGCTTTCCTAACACACACACACACACACACACACACACACACACACACAGATCTATACAAAATGACAAGACAGTGGAATTCACTCCAAAAGAAAGAACAAGAAGAAGTCATGACTAGGGATATAATCAAAACAGATGTAAGCTGAACCAGAATTTAAAGCAACAATTATAAGGATATGAGCAGGGCTTGAGAAAAGCACAGAAGACACTAGAGAATCCCTTATGCAGTATAAAAGAACTAAAATCTAGCCAGGCCAAAATAAAACTGCTATATCTGAGATGCAAAACTGACTGGATGCAATGATAATGAGAATGGACAAAGCAGAGGAATAAATCAGTGATACAGAAGATAAAATTATGGAAAATAATAAACCTGAAAAGAAGAGAGAAAGAAAAGTGTTGGATCACTAATGTAGGTTTAGGGAAAACAGTACCTCCTTAAAGCATAATAACATTTGTATCATAGAAGTACCAGAAAAAGAGAGGGAAAAGGGAGCAGAAAATTCATCTGAGCAAATACAGCAGAAAAATTCCCTAATCTGGGGATGGAAACAGACATCAAAATCCAACACCCAAAAGCACAGGAACTCCTATTAAATTCAATACACAACGATCATCAAGATATTTCATTGTCAAGTTCACAAAATAGGGGGAGAGGGAAAAGACGGCAGAGGAGTAAGGGATCCTATTTCAACCGGTCCCCGGATTTGAGCTGGATATCTACCAGACCACTATGAACACCCACGAAATCAGCCTGAGATGTAAGAAGATAGATCTGGATCTCTACAAACAGAATATTGCAGGTGTTTGGATTTGAGGTAGAAAGCGGGGAGCTGTGATTCCGCAGGCAGATACTGGAGGATAAACAGAAGGGGGAGGGAGCCAAGCTGTTGGGATCCTACACCACCAGTGAGTGAGTCTTCCCCGCTGGGGACTGGGCAGGGACTCGCAGAATGGTAGTGACGGGGAAAGGAGTTTAGGGTAGACCCACCAGCAGAAACCGGAGTGGTGGGGCCACGTGTGCCAACTTGGGGCGGCTGGCAGTTTTAGAAGCACAAAGTGCAGAGACATGCCCTGACTGGGAGGTGAGGACTGGCAGCACTGCTGAGGGGTACACAACCCAGGATGCAGCAGTTTATAGCAGCACACACAGAAATGGAGATAATGTAGCCTAGAGAGCTCAGTGAAGAACAGAGTGTGATCTCTCTCCTCTGAGGCAGAGAGTTGGAAACAATCTCTTCTGCTCTGACTCTTGGAAGAGACGTGGAAAGCCACCAGGGAAAGCTTCCAGAGAACAAAAGCCCCCCAAAAATGGTTTTCACTAAGCCCATCCCACCCTCACACACAGGGAGCAGGGCAACTCTGCCCAAACAGGGTTGCCTGAGTAACATCACAGCATGCCCCTCCCCTGAAGACAGGCTGGGAGAACAAGAGGCCAACAACCCTAAGGTCCCTATAAAATGGGTGCATCTTGCTTGGACTGTGGTCAATAATTTGGACTCTGTACATTCTCTCGACCACCCTCAACACAATGACTAGGAGGAGGAACCCCCAAAATAGGAAAGACTCAAAGACTATGACTTCTGCCACAGATTTACAAATGGATTCAGATATAACCAAGATGTTGGAAATGGAATTCAGGCTAGCAATTGTGAAGACGATAGCTAGAATGGAGAAATCAATTAATGGCAACATAGAGTCTCTAAGGTCAGAAATGAAAGCTAAAATGGCAGAACTTAAAAATGCTATCAATGAGATCTAATCTAATCTGGATAATCTAACAGCTAGGGTAAGTGAGGCAGAAGGATGAGTAAGTGACCTGGAAGACCATTTAAGAGATAAAAAGGGAAAAGAGGAGGCCAGGGAAAAACAACTCAGAATCCATGAAAATAGAATCAGAAAAATAAGTGATGCCATGAAATGTTCCAATGTCAGAATTTTTGGGATCCCTGAGGGGGTGGAGAGAGAGAGAGTGGACTAGAAGATATATTTGAGCAAATCGTAGCTGAGAACTTCCTTAATCTGGGGAATGAAACAAACATTTGTGTCCTAGAGACAGAGAGGACCACTCCCAATATCAAGGAAAACAGGCCAACACCCAAGCATGTAATAGTAAAATTCCCAAATCTTAAAACCAAGGAAACGATCTTAAGAGCGGTTAGGTGGAAGAGATTCCTTATGTACAGAGGGATGAACATCAGAATAACGTCAAACCTATCCACAGAGACCAGGCAACCAGAAAGGGCTGGCAAGACTTATGCAGGGTGCTAAACGAGGAGAGCATGCAGCCAAGAATACTTTATCTTGCAAGGCTGTCATTTAGAATGGATGGAGAGATGCAGAGCTTCCAAGAGTGGTAGAAACTGAAAGAATATGTGGCCACTAAGCTGGCCCTGCAAGAACTATTAAGGGGGGATTTATAAAAGGAGAAAGACCCCAAGAGTGATATAGAAAAGAAATTTACAGAGACAATCTGTAGAAACAAGGTCTTCACAGGCAACATGATGACAATAAATTCTTATCTTTCAATAATCACTCTCAACATGAATGGCTTAAATGCTCCCATAAAATGGCACAGGGTTGCAGATTGGATAAAAAGACAGGACCTTTCCATATGCTATCTACAAGAGACTCATTTTGAACCTAAAGATACATCCAGAATGAAAGCGAAGGGATGGAGATCCATCTTCCATGCCAATGGACCTCAAAAGAAAGCTGGGGTGGCAATTCTTATATCAGACAAATTAGATTTTTAACTAAAGACTGTAATTAGAGACACAGAAGGACACGATATCATTCTTAAATTGTCTATCCAAGAAGAAGATCTAACAATTGTAAGTATCTACACCCCCAACATGGGGGCAGCATAAGCCAACTGTTCACCAAAATAAAGAGTCATATTGATAACAATACGTTAATTGTAGGAGACCTCAATACTCCACTCTCAGCAATAGACAGATCATCTAAGCAGAAAATCAACAAAGAAACAAGAGCTCTGAATGACACACTGGACCAGATGGACCTCATAGATATATACAGAACATTCCACCCTAAAACAACAGAATACTCATTCTTCACAAGCCCACATGGAACTTTCTCTAGAAGAGACCACATACTGGGTCACAAATCAGGTATCAACTGATACCAAAAGACTGAGATTATTCCTGCATATTCTCAGACCATAATATTTTAAAACTAGAACTCAATCCCAAGAAAAAATTTGGCAGAAATTCAAACACTTGGAAGCTAAAGACCACTCTGCTCAAGAATGTTTGGGTCAACCAGGAAATCAAAGAAGAACTTAAACAATTCATGGAAATCAATGAGAACGAAAACACATCAGTCGAAAACCTTTGAGATACTGCAAAGGTGGTCCTAAGGAGGAAATACATAGCCATCCAAGCCTCACTCAAAAAAATAGAAAAATCCCGAATTCACCAACTAACTCTACACCTTAAAGAACTAGAGAAAAAGCAACAAACAATGCCTAAGCCATGCATTAGAAGAGAAATAATTAAGATTAGAGTAGAGATCAATGAATTAGAAACCAGAAACACAGTAGATCAGATCAACGAAACTAGAAGTTGGTTCTTTGAAAGAATTAATAAGATTGATAAACCACTGGCCAGACTTATCCAAAAGAAAAGAGAAAGGACCCAAATTAATAAAATGATGAATGAAAGGGGAGAGATCACGACTACCACCAAGGAAATAGAAACAATTATTAGAAATTATTATCAACAACTCTAT
>NW_028019775.1:0-688 GCF_054177405.1 Leptonychotes weddellii
TGTAGATAGTAATACACTCAACTAATAATGTTATGTGGGCTAAAAATACTTTATAGAAGCTAACATAACATGTAACTTGACAGACTCAAGGTAAGGAAGTCCTTGACAAGGCACCAGAATACACTCCTGCCAGTACTTTTCAAATTTTAAGAGGCATACAAATCACTTGGAACTTTTGTTGAAATGCAGATTCTGATTCAGTCAATAGGGAGAGAGACTGGAAAATTCTCAGAAGATGATATTGCTGGTCTGTGTACCACACTTTGAGTAGCAAGGTTCTGGTCCACCTGAATTCAGGTGACTTCATTTCCACAGCACCTACATAGAGTTCTTTACTGAGACATCAGGGGAAAAAATGTTAAGAATCAAATGCCAGTCTGGGTTGCTATATAGACTTAGTTAACAGTTAACAGTGTTTCGGTCAACTAGCAAGATATCTAAGTAATGTTTCCTGATGATTTAATGACCTTATTTTCTCATTCTCATCATTCTCTTTTGCACTGCTCTCTTCTGTCCGGAGCTTTCTGCACCTTTCCTTCCTTCCTTCCCTCCTTTTTTCTTTCTTTTCTTCTTCTTCTTCTTCTTCTTCTTCTTCTTCTTCTTCTTCTTCTTCTTCTTCTTCTTCTTCTTTTCTTCTTCTTTTCTTCTTCTTCTTCTTCTTCTTCTTCTTCTTCTTCTTCTTCTTCTT
>NW_028019776.1:0-688 GCF_054177405.1 Leptonychotes weddellii
GTGATGGGCGGCAGCTTTGAGCACGGAAGAACTGACTTTCACCTCCTGCACTTTCAGATCCTCCAGAGTAGGCAGCTCCACTATCCCCGGCATGATGGCGGTAGCCCCAAACCCGAGGAGGCTCCCGCAAACACGTCGCCCCCGTCTCCTTGAATTCCCCTTTCCATATCAATGCATATCTTACTGTACCTCGGAAAATAATTTGTCTGACTCAAGACACCCAAAGTTATTTAGAGTACCAAGGTGCTCACTTGTTATCTCCTAATGTGTTTTGGACTTTGATTATTTTCTATCAAAGAGGATTCTGCCCTCTCTCGTCTGACAATCATTAGACTTGAAAGGGAAGTTGGAAGTGGTGAATTTCTCATCAATTTCTAAATCTGATGGACAATTCAAACCTCTGTACATGTTACTTTTTCAGATTTTATAGCCATCCCTCCTCCTTACATATTGAAAATGCACTTCCTTATGGGAAGGTTTTTTAGCCATAAAGAAATCACTCTCGGGGCACCTGGGTAGCTCAGTCAGTTAAGCATCTGACTTCAGCTCAGGTCCTGATCTTGGGGTCCTGGGATCGAGCTTCATATTGGGCTCCCAGCTCAGCAGAGAGTCTGTTTGTCCCTCTCCCTCTGCACTTCCCCCACTCGTTCTCTCTCTCTCTCAAATAAATAAAATCTTCAATCAATCA
>NW_028019777.1:0-688 GCF_054177405.1 Leptonychotes weddellii
GGTTTTCCATCTACCTTCCCTTCAAAATTCCAGGCCTGCCAATACCTGCAAACCTTTTGTATACAATCTTACTCTACTCAATAGGACAATTGATTTACTACAAACAGTACAACAACATTAGCTAATGTTAAAATGGCAAGCCTTGAGAGCTTGCCTTCACCTTGGAGCTGATACAGTCTTCGAACTTAGTTTTTTTATTTTGATCTGTCTACATCAAACTTGGTGTACTTCACCTGGTTTGATTCATCCACTCATAAAAAAGTTTGAATGACAATTAAGTACCAGGTATTGTTATAGAAGATGGAGTAACAGCAATGAACAAAAATATAAAGTCCACACTCATGAAAATTATATTCTAGTGGGGAGAGCTATACAAACAAGTATATAACTAGGTCATAGAGTGACAACTGCTAGGAAGAAAAATAATAATAAAGGAAATATAGGAATAAAGAAGGCCATGTAGTTGGGACTCCTCTTTTCATAGGGTTGGTAAATAAACCTTCATTAATAAAATTATATTTGAGGACACTCCTAATGAAAGTTATAGCACAAGCCATATATATGTAAGAAAGTGTTTCCCATGGAGGGGACAGCAAGTGCAGTGGCCCTGAGTTAGTGTTTTAGAGAAACTAAGGAAGGCCATAAAACTAGGAGCTGAATGATCAGGAAGAGTGCTGGGAGGAGAGAT
>NW_028019778.1:0-688 GCF_054177405.1 Leptonychotes weddellii
TCCCCCCCCCACTCTCTAAATGAATAAATAAACAAATCTTTTAAAAAATCATAATAATGTAATATAATCCATATTCTAGACAGAAACAAATAAAGATGAAGGGACTTGGCCACAGTGATCTATCAGATCAGTCAGCGTCCCCAGAGACACAGAGCCCACAGAGCACATACTGGTCCAGTTAGCTACACTGTTACGTATATCTACCAGAGAGAGAAAGAGAGAGGTTTCTTACCAGGAATCGGTTCATGTGCTGATGGAGGCTGACAAGTCTCAACATCTGCAGGGTGAGTCTGTGAGCTCGACGTAGGAGAGCAGGAGGCATCCCTCGCCCCAGAGGCTGGCAAGCTCAAGACCCAAGAGGAGTGAGTGTTTCAGCTTGAGATCAAAGGCAAGCAAAAAGCCACCATCCCAGATCAAAGGCCTTCAGACAGCAGAGTTCTCTCTTAACTTGAGGGAGTGTTGGCCTTTTGTTCTATTTACTCCTTCAATTGCTCGGGTGAGGCCTACCCACACTGGGTGGGGGGCATCTGTTTCACCGAATCCACCAATGCAAATGTTGATTTCACCCATAGTGCCCTTGTAGACACACCCGGAGGACTGTTTGACCAAATATGCATACATTGACAAACCAGTCAAGTTGACACAAAGTTAACCCCAACATGGATGCTTTCCCTGCCTTGGTTAGCCC
>NW_028019779.1:0-688 GCF_054177405.1 Leptonychotes weddellii
TAAAAAGTAAATATGAAGTAATACTGATAATATATAAAGCTTGAATGTAGAAGAGATTTCCACTTCCAGCAATATGGCAAACTAGACTACCTGAAAAACCTTAACTGGAAGAAAGAATGATAGATAAAAACATAACATGTAATACAAAATAAAATAAAGTGCAATACACAAACATTTAAATGAAACTCATGGCTGACTTCACTAGGAAAAAAGGATAGCTTTGTGGATCAAAAAGAAAAATAAAATACCTTGAGAAGAAAAGATGTGAGCTGATGCTGAGCCTCACCAGTGCTTGCTATCCTGAGAGAACTAGCCAGTCTGGGTAACTAGGAGATTGAGTTTTAACACCCAAGGAGCAGAAAAGAGAGTTGCAACTGAGACCCAGTTTAGTTTACCTAATAATGCCAGAACTCTCAACTAGCTACCTGTAGGGAAGTGTGGACTAGAAAAAAATCCACCCCCTGGAAAAAAAATGCCTTGAAAGACTGACTTTTTTGGAGTGTTCTGTAGGTTGAATTGTATTCATAAATACACGTTTGGTATTTGAATTTACCCTACCTATATGATCTGGTAACATTCAGATAAGGAATTAACATAAAAGTGTTCAAGAGCCCATAATACCCCTGAAAAGATGTTGAAATCAATCAAACAAACAAAAAACATACTGAAGATTTGTTGTTTTTTTTTT
>NW_028019780.1:0-688 GCF_054177405.1 Leptonychotes weddellii
TTTACCAACCTGAAGAGACTCTCTCAGTAGTTTGGCAGAGATGGGACCAGGAGTAGGGCATCCTTGGGGTCACTGAGTAGCACTGTTAAGTGCTGTGGCCTGGGGAGCCACCAGCCAGTGGAACTGGGCATCTGGCCTCCCTGGGGTGTGGGGACACTCACTCAGCTTGGCAGGCAGCAGCACTGGGAAGAAGACTCAGTGTGACCCCACCATATACCTGGTGTGGAGGTGAGGGCAAGAGGACATAACACACACAAAACGAAGTGAGCGGCTTGGAGACAAAGGTCCTCCCTCAGCCAGAGCCCATCCCCGTGCCTTGGGCTGCAGCATCAGACATGCTAAAAGTAAGCCGGTGAAGCATGGGATCACTCCATCAGCATATGCTACATGATTTCTGAACAAAGAGTTGTCAGGGATGGATCCTTCCTTTTCCTCCTTCAAGAAAAACAAGCAGTTAAAAACAGGGTTTCAATGTGAAAAGAATCTGGACCATCCAGTTCAAGATGGTGATTGAACTCATCTTTAATTCCCTATGCTCTCATTTTCCCAATATAACCAAAATATAAAGGAGTGAATAGTCTATGTCGATGTTGGAAAATAGGAAAGAGTACCAAAGCCAGTGTGGAGATACACTGAGGAACTTCTTGAATGGTACATCTTCCCATCCTTCAAGAAATTCCAATCAGAC
>NW_028019781.1:0-688 GCF_054177405.1 Leptonychotes weddellii
CCTGGGATTCACTTCTCCGCACGTCCTACCTTCCAGAAAGTGGTCGCTTTTCTGATGAGAGAGTTGTTGCTCTTCTTTTCTTCGATCTCCTGTTGAGTTTGTAGGTTTTCAGAATGGTTTGATCCCTATCCAGCTGAATTCCTGAGAGGAGACGAAATCCAGGTCTCCTACTCCTCCGCCATCTTGGTCCAGATCAGAACTGTTTGATTTTAAGTCACAATTAGTCTACTAGACATTAGAACTTTATATAACAGCAGTAACTGATAAGTAAAATATTCATTGTTGATTCATGAATTATTTTAATAAATAGGCACTTACTAGCAACATTCTTGATCCATAAATTATTTGAAGAAATGGACACTTCTTAGCAATTAATCACTTTCTTCACTAAGGTTTTTTCTCATTGTGTTCACCTCTTTAACCATCTTGGCCCAAATCAGTCTCCCTACAAAAGATAATCCAGTTTCAAGTCCTGTTAAATTAATACCATCATCAATGAGGAAATAGCCCATGTGGAACACACTCTGATATGGAAAAACACATTTATACTAATAATACAAAAGCTGTACTGTGAAATTAGGGTATAATACCAGAATCACTGAGGTTAACCTGCTATTCTCTGTAGTGAAAAGTCATGAAGATATAGTATACTACAAACCCATCGATACAGAGCTTCCATGGTTGCTCA
>NW_028019782.1:0-688 GCF_054177405.1 Leptonychotes weddellii
TATGCTCCAGTCTGCCTGCCTTCTCCAGTGCACTGCAAGGGAGAAAGTTTTGATTTTTATCCTTAGTATGCACAGCATTTTTTTAAAAAAACTGTTCAGGAGCACCTGGGTGGCTCAGTCAGTTGAGTGTCCGACTTTGGTTTCAGCTCAGGTCATGGTCTCATGGGTCATGGGATCAAGCTCCAAGCTCAGCAGGGAGTCTGCTGTAAGATTCTCACCCTCTGTCCCTCCCCCCAACTTGCTTGTTCATGCTCTCTAAAATAATAAGTATTTTTAAAAAAAGGAAGGAATAAAGGAATAAAAGGAGGAAGGAATAAAATCAAAATCCTCCCATATGACTCACTTTTGTAAAGCTCAATTTTCCTGAATCTACAAATACATGAATCAGGATATTGGAGGGTATTTGATGAAATGGTCCAAAATTCATATAGAAGAATTAATGCCCAAGAATAGCCAATTAAAAAAAAAGAAAAAGAATAGCCAGTTAAATTTTTTAAAGTATATGAAGAGGAAGAATTGTCCTATATTATGTTAAAGTGTATTAAATCAATGGAACTGGGCGCCTGGGTGGCTCAGTTGGTTAAGCAACTGCCTTCGGCTCAGGTCATGATCCTGGAGTCCCGGGATCGAGTGCCGCATCGGGCTCCCTGCTCGGCAGGGAGTCTGCTTCTCCCTCTGACCCTCCTCC
>NW_028019783.1:0-688 GCF_054177405.1 Leptonychotes weddellii
TTATGCACAAACAATGAATCATGGAACACTTCATCTAAAATTAATGATGTAATGTATGGGGATTAACATAAGAATAAAAATAAATAAATAAATTACTTTTATTACAATATTAAAGTAAAAGCTTCTATCACTTGTCAAATCTGATAGTAGTACTTATTATATTACCTCTTTGAGACTATGGACTACTAAAATAATTATAGCTTCTAAAAATACTATTTCTTTCACATCTTAGGAGAACTGATACAAACAATTCACTTAGAAATCATATCTAAAAGATATTCATTGCTATTATTTTTAAATGAATTTTAAGTAAATGGAAACTCAAAGCTATTAGCACTGTATGTTTATTAACAATCCTATCAACTGTTCCTGAGTAGAGTGTACCTAACACCAGGCTTACATTTTGTGAATTAAAACAATTCATGAGAGGGGCACCTGGATGGCTCAGTCAGTTAAACATCCAACTTTTGATTTCAGCTCAAGTCATGTTCTCAGGGTGCTGAGATCGAGCCCCACCTCATGTTGGGCTCACAGGCTGGGCATGGAGCCTGCTTAAGATTTTCTCTCTCCCTCTCCCTCTGCCTCTCTCCATCCCCTCTCTCTGTCTCTCTCTCTCTCAAAAAAAAAAAAAAAAATCACAAGAAATTTTTTTTAATCAAATTTTCAAAATAATCTAGGTTAACGTTTA
>NW_028019784.1:0-688 GCF_054177405.1 Leptonychotes weddellii
CATTGTTTTGTTTGCTTTCAAAACACCAGGTCCTTTTCCTGCAAAGCCATTATCATCATCTGCAATTACATATTCTTCTGTGATTATTTGAGTAAGGTCTCTCCTCCAGCAGAGGGAATACTGGGATCATGTCTGTTTTTATTAATTACTGTATTCCAAAGACCTGGCACCTGGTCGGTTCTTACTAGAGATTTGTTGAATAAATGAATGAACCCACCTGATTTATGTGACCATCAAAACCCATTGAATAATACCAATACACTTTTCTATGCTGTTATATATCCAATTATATATAGAACTTTCCTCTCTCTTTCGTGTGTGTATGAAAATTCATTGGGAGCTTACTATGTGTCAGGCACTGAGCTAAGTATTTTATTGAATTAACTCATGCATCCTTGGCAAAAACCCTGTGAAAACGTATGTCATTATTGCCCCTTTTTACAGATAGGAAAACTGAGGCTTCGTTGAGTCCCAGAGCTAGTTAGTAACAGTTGAGATGACTGATTCCAAGGCTGACTGATTCCAAAGACAATAGACTTAACCATTATGTGATGCTTTCTTTTCTAAAAACCTGTATGTAGTGAGACCTGCCTCACAAATTCTTAATGAAGATTAAATAGAATAAATCACATGAAGGCCTTAGCACAGTGCATGGCTCAAAGTAAGCATTGACTCAGTAGCAATTACT
>NW_028019785.1:0-11110 GCF_054177405.1 Leptonychotes weddellii
TCTCCGTATTCTTTTATAATTTCATACAGATAAGAGGAGACTTCTTTTTTTTAATTTTTTTTAATTTTTAAAAGATTTTATTTATTTATTTGAGAGAGAATGAGAGAGAGCACATGAGAGGGGGGAGGGTCAGAGGGAGAAGCAGACTCCCCGCCGAGCAGGGAGCCCGATGAGGGACTCGATCCCGGGACTCCAGGATCATGACCTGAGCCGAAGGCAGTCGCTTAACCAACTGAGCCACCCAGGCGCCCCAAGAGGAGACTTCTGAAATCTTATCTCAAACTGGACATAACGTTTATGCTGCTTTTGTATCTGTTGGGTCAGTGATGACTCAGCAGGTGGAACATATAAAGTGACTTCTTATCTTCATTCTTTGCCCCTAACTCTCATACAGGATTCAGGAACTTGGTAAGTCACACTAATACAGGGATTCCAGAAGATGCTCAGGTTAGTCAAACACTTATCACTTGACTGAGCTGTATGGATTGCTGGAAGCCCCAGGGAGGCAGATTTCATCTTGGAGAAAGGAGATGGGATGGGTCACTTGGTCTCAAAATACAGATAGATATGAGAGCGGCAGGGGGCATGGCTATGCGGCCAAGGGGCTGGGAGAGGAGAAATGTGAGGAGCAACATCTTTTCATTGGAAGAACTGTCTGGGAGTTGGGAGACCAGGGTCCCCATGCCTATGGAGAACTCACCCCAGGGCTGTGCTGGCCCCTTACCTTTCCAGGCCTCCTTTTTAATGGAGCTGGTCAGTGTCTATCAGTGTACTTCAAGATTGTGACTTTCTTAAGCCATGAATATTTTCCCTAAGTAAAATTTGGACCCATGTTGAATATTTAAAACCAATGAGCAGGGGCGCCTGGGTGGCTCAGTCGGTTAAGCATCTGCCTTCAGCTCAGGTCATGATCCCATGGTCCTGGGATGGAGCCCTGAGTTGGGCTCCCTTTTCGGTGGGGAGTCTGCTTCTTGCTCTTCCTCTCCTTCTGTCCCTCCCCTGCCCCACTCATGTTCTCTCTCTGTCTCAAATAAATAAAATAAAATCTTAAAAAAAACACACACTGATGAGTAGCTCTGATAAGTGGTATGGGGTGGGGACTGGTCACTTTCTCCTCCTTCCCTTTCAGGCAGCACCATAATTTGAACACTTTGACATGATGGAATCTGATTGACTGACAGGTTGTCCACCAGACAATCCTGCAGATGCAATGTTTGGACTCTTTGGGAGAGCTGGAAACTCACACCTGCAAGTCAAGTTGCCTGTTGTTGCTAAGTAAAATCCTCAGTATTGCATGTTCAAGCGTGTTTGTCAAGAGGATGTTTAGCTTGATGAGACCAGGAATTAGTGTAATGTGGGCTTGATATTAGCAGAGCTGCAAGTCAAAGTGAATAGGATGTTTGAATATAATGCATTCTGTTCCTACCCCAAAGAGGGAAGGATGTTCTCAAGAGGCAGGCAGATCACCTAATATCATTATAAAAGGGAACAAGAAATGTGACAAGATTTTACTCTATCATAAGGCAGAGATAACACGGCATTACTATTTTAATTATATGGGCACTGTCTATTTAATCTTCATGTATTTAATATTGTTCTTTGGAATGTTAATGTACATAATGATATACAGTTTTTTGTATATTAAAACAACACAATAAGATATCCAACAAAATGTAAATCTCTAAGAAAAGATGAAAAAAATTGCTGTTTAAGTTACAGAAACATAAGATAGTATACCATACATGTTAATTGTTTAATTAGTCTTACAGTTAGTTACTAATGGCCACAGTAAATAATCCTATTGTGGAATAGTTTAAAAATAGCATATGATAAGGGAAAATTAAATAATTAAAAATAAAATAAAATTTCAAAACACCTAGGTCAACACTCAGTCTTAGAGAAATAACTTAGATGTGTGTAATTATTTGTTACATATTATATTATCATGTTTTACTTTTTGTTGTCTATTTTGGCTAAGTACCCAGGTAGCACTCTAAAAATTAGTGTCCCTTGTAATGGGAGAAATACATTGGGGTGAATTTTGACCTTCTGTAACTGTTTGGAGGGGCAACATAATGTTTCTCCTAAGATCGTGTTGACAGGGAAGGATGCAGAACACACTGTGCCGGGAGGGCAGAAGTGCAAGTGCAAATGGCGCCGTTTGGACGGGCAGAGATGGGGTGACCCTAGTGCCCACATCTTCAGTGTCCTCTCCCTGTCAGCACCCCTGCTCTTTGAAGCAGCTGTCTGGAGGCAAATTGTACTTTCTGTCCAGGCTGGGAGGTCCCAGGTCCTTTGCATTCTGATCCCATTTCTTCAGCATCTCTGTTGACTCAAGGTCAGGGCTGTCTTGTGGTCCCCTGCAGAGGTGACAGAAGACGCTTCTCGAAGAACCCTAGCCCTCAATATCCTTAATTCTCTAACTTTCTGTACCTGTCCAATTTATTCTTGGGGCACCCTCCTTTCCCCAGACAAACTCAGACATCACTATCAAGGTCACCAGCCTTCACCTCTGTGACTCTGCTATAGTTAATGTCTAGTTATAGTTAGTGAATTGCCAGTGTTTAGTTTCTCCTGACTCTGATGATCTGCCCTGGGGGTGGAGGCATTGGGTCTCTGTAGGCAGCAAGTCTGCTGGAACTATTGGTTTGGGAGAGAAGTTCCCGGTGAGATTTCTGTGTATGAGCTTGTCGTGGTTTTCTGACTTTTTGGTTAAGTCAGGAGGGCCTGTAATACAGAGTCTGCACGTGGAGAAAGAAAGTGGGAGGAACTGAGTCCTTTTGCACTAGTTTTCAGTGTGCAAAATACTTTCTTACCAAAGTTCTGCTGCTGAGGTTTACTTAATAGGGAAAGGTACGGACATATGGAAGGGTGGAGGAAGGGCTTGGCTTCTGGGATGATCATGATGGAAATTGTCTTCTGGAGGTGAGCACTGTGAGGTCTGTAGATATCTTTCCAGCAGGGCAGCTGGAGGCAAAGAGCTGCCTTGGAAGTGCTGACTGGTAGAGAAAGACATGGAGGTGAGATGGGTCTGCTCTGATGTTTCCTTGGCACTGAGTCCAGAGTGGTGCTCTGGGCTCTAAGTAAATGTCACAGAGAGGGAGGGCTGAATGGACTCTTCCATTGCTCTCCCCTCCCCCTTCCCCACCACCAAGTATTCTTTCTATTTGCCAATGCAAAGAATTAATAATGAGACTGTTATCCCCCAGAGCAGGCAAATAATAGATAATTCCTATGGGTAGATGGTAGCAAGTGTAGAGAGTGCCTGAGTATTGTCAAAGACGTAATGTTGATTAAAATTTTGTTGATACATGGCTTACACTGAATATTATAGGCAAATGACTTTCTATGATTATAGGCAAAAAAATAGCCATACAATGATTAAATTTACCAAAGTATTTGTGTATATAGCCAGTTAGACTTGATAAAATATGTGTTCAGTGATTATTCCATTTAAGATTATGGAAACTGCAAAAGTTCAGATGGTAAATGTCACACTGCAAGGAGTAATTAGCATTTTGATGGATGTAAAAAAACCTCCCTGCTGATTCTGTACAGTTATCTTAAGAAGGTATTTAAAGTATGGTTTAAATTTTGTGACTTTAGTAATCTTTTATTTGAATATAATATTGATATAGATAGTCATGGGCTAATTTTTTGGGTACAAGTCATTATTTTAGTTAACATTTTGTGGGGAGTTTTGTGTAACTTTAGAGTATCAAAATAAGAAAATGAAGCAGTGGTCTGTAATCCAGTGGGGGTTGGTGTGGCTTAAGGGTTTAAGAGAAGAACACTAGCTGTGGATAGGCGCTTGGGTTGCTTGCGTCTCTTGGCCATTGTGAATAGGGATGCTGTGAACGTGAGTGTTTGGTAGCTATTTTTAAACATGCATATCTTTACTTTTTTCTTCCTTCTAGTACATGTATGGTTTCATTTTTTTTGCATTTATTTATTTAAAAAAATTTTATTTATTTATTTGAGAGAGAGCGAGCGAGAGAGAGCGAGAGAGCGAGAGAGATGGAACAGGGGGAGGGGCAGAGGGAGAGGAAGAAGCAAATTCCTCACTGAGCAGGAACCCGGGGCTCGGGCTTGGGGCTCTATCCCAGCACTCCGAGAGCATGACCCGAGCCGAAGGCAGACGTTTAACCACCGGCTGAGCCACCAAGGCGCCCAATTTTTTTTGCATCTAGGTATCATATCTATTTGAGTTTTATTTTGGCTTTTAGTGTGAGGACTAGGTCCAATTTTATCTTTTTTCCCCCAAATAACTGTCTAGTTGTTCTAATACCATCTATTAAAAGTTCACTGTTTCCCAGAGATTTGCCACTTTTATCAAATATTAAATTGAGCCTTGTATGGAACTTCAATTCTGTCCCTTTGGTCTGCCTGTCCTACACATAGCACGGGTATGCGGTTTCAGTACAGAGCTTTGCCCAGGGGAGAGAAAAGACTTTCCATCCTTCTCCAAGGCGGTGGGGGGAGGAGAAACGGGGGACTGGCTGGCTTGGAGAAGGGAAGAAGCTCCTCCCGATCCCCGCGATGGTGTGGGAGAGGTTAATTGATCCTGGAGAAGAACCCCATTTTCCTGGAGGGACTCAGACTCTGTTCTGGCATGCGTTTGTTGTGTACGGAAGGATGGTTAAGGAACACATGAGAAATCAGTTATTTCCACTCTAGACATGGACATTTATTAAGGCTCTGGCACCTTCCCTGGAGCCGCCCCAGGGCAGAGCCAGTCACAGCGGGGGAGGGGGGGAGGCGGGGGGGGGAGGGGCTAGGTCTCGCAAGGCTGTTTGAAGCGTCTCATTGTTCTATTTACCCAGGGCATGAAGCTCCTAATCTTGGTGAAGACTGCTGGAGGAGTGCCGCTCCTATCTCCATAGGAGACAATGCCCTGGGCCACGCCGTTACACACCATGGGGCCCCCGGAGTCCCCCTGAGGGCACGGAGAGAAAGAGACCCTAAGCCAGGCTTCCCCGCTGCTCCTCCTGGCTCTCAGAGAAAGCAGGGGTGTGTGGGTGAGATGGGCGGGCGGTGGAGATATGGAAGTCAACCTTCTGGATCTTTCCATGGCTGGGCTTCAGGCTTGGCTACAGGTACTGTCTCTCACTCAACCCATGCAACATACCTTCCCCTGCGGCAGGAAAATCCTGCACATGTATATGTTGTGTTCCCCCGGGACAGGATGGATGGGAAAAGCCCCTACCCCACTCTGCTCTGACCCCACCAGACAAGGGGGGGAGGTGTGGGGGATATAGCTTCCTCCTACTGCCCAGCCTGCCCAGGTCCCCGTGTCGGGCAGTGTCGGCGACAGACGCTCATGGCCTTACCAGGAAGGCGGACTTCCTCTTCCTTGGGTCGCCCACACAGATTTGCGTTTGGCTGTCGTAGAAACCGAAGCGATTGGAGCACCTCGAATCACTCTGCACGGTTAGCTGCACCTGGTGGAGTCTGTTTGTCCTCTTGTTCAGGCCCAGCAGGCCCCAGCCCGCCACGGTGCACCTGGCCCCGGGTCTCACCCTGGCCCGCCCGCGAGGCAGAGCCACTGGCCTCACCGCGGACGTCCGTCTCATTGGTCGTGCCAGCTGCCAGGAGGGGCGCAGGCGCTCAGGGGCCATCTGCGCAGCTCGTCGCGCGCTCCATCCCCGACCCGGGACTCTGCCCCTGCCTCCTCCCCCAGAGTCCCCGCAAGGCGAAGCCCCCCAGCACTGGGCATGGACTGGCGGGTCGGGCAGGCCGCACCTTTAGTAACATGATGTCATTCCTGTTGGTCTGGGGATTATAGCCAGGGTGGCGGATGGCTCTGCGCATCTTTGTGCGCTGCTGGGTCCGTTCCTGCCTGCGGATGTTGTGGGCCCCCAGGATGACCGTGATAGTGCTGCAAAGGAGAGGGGGCCTCGAAGTAGGTGTGAGCCTGAGGAGCTCCGGCCACCCGCTCTGCACGGCAGGTGGACAGCCCAGGGCGGCAAGATTGCCGCTGAGGGAACTGAGGGGACAGGAGGGGTTCAGGGGCCCAGGCCTCTGTGCTTCTCCTCAGCCCTGAGCTGGGGGTGGTGCGGGACGCAGTGACTTTGAGTTTTGCTTCCCCTGGGATTAGTTGAGAAATAGCTTAAATTCCTATTTTGAGCCCCAGCATGTGTCTTCATCTCCTCCTGCTTTTTTTGATCATGTCCTCCTTTTCTCCTCGGTCGCCCTGACCTGTTCTCTGCCCCCAAAGTCCCACTGGTCTCTTTTTCACTCCATTGTGGCTGGAGCCCTGCTTTCACATGGCTGGGCCTGCGTTCCCCTGGGGCTGCGGTCCTGGCCCTCCAGGAGCCCCCCAGCTGCTCACCTTCCCCAGCAGTGGGCTGCCGTCAACACGAAGTCATTTCTCACCAGGAAACCCCCGCAAGTTTTGAGCCCCTCTTGAGACTGGATTTGGAGAAATGCCATATAGGGGTGGGAATGAGGCCTGGCCTCTTGGCCTCCAATGATCTCCCCTGGAAGGAAACATTCGGCACTTATCTCTGTGCTGGCTGAACCAGCAGTGTGGGCACCAGGGTGGTGGCTCCAGAAAGCCTGGCAGATGGGGAGCGGGGAGAGATGATGCAGGGGAAGGAGGAGCTGGTGGTGAGAAATGGGTCTGCCGGGCACCCACTTTGGGAGAGGGCTCCTGGGTTCTGCAGGAAACACTGCTGGCTCTCCATCCCAGACCTCAGCTCCCTCCCAGCTCCCCAGAGAGCAGCCCCAGCCTCTCTGGAAGTTCCCTGGAACTTTCTTCCTCAGGGAGACTCCCAGGTCCCTCTGAGGCCTGCTCAGGGCCCGCTCATGACCAGCATGGGACTGGTTTTTCAGAATCTAGACAAGAGCTGATGGTAGTTCTTGCGCATTCTTATTGCCTGGGCTCGGACCCGTGGGCAGCAGGATGAATTTAGAGAGCGCATTTATCTCACATGTACTATGTGCTGGGGCAATTCCAAGAGTTTTATGTATACTAACTTAAGTCTCATAGAACTTTAGGAAGTATGCATTGGTATTATTCCTAATTTATAAATGAGGAATCTGAGGAGCTGTGAATTCAAATAACTTGCCCAACGATACAAAATTAGGAGGTGTCTAGGCAGTCTGGCTCCAGGGTCTAGGAGAGGGGTCAGGCCTGAGGTTGGTGACGGTCACTCACCTGCCCCAGCCCCAGGGGGTAGGAGAAAGGCCATCAGGAGCAGGAGGAGTGGCATCTTCTTGGGAAGGTTGCTCCAGTTAGGTGTTGCAGGTGCTCTCTCCTGCCAGACTTGTAGTCCCTGAGAGAGGAAGGAAGTCTGGGGGGTGGGAGGGGGCCTCAAGAACAGTTCCATTCTCCTGCTGGTGTGATAGGTTTCATCACCCAAGGCTGCCCAGGAGGCCTGCCCACCAACTGCCAGTGATCTGCAACTGCCCATTTCCAAATTGCTAATTTAATTTATACCATAGTAAGGTGTGGACATTGGCGAATGAAAGACGGGTGTGGGTGGTGGTGGGATGCGGTGAGGACACCAAGAGTAAATCAGAGGAGGCAAAAGAGGGAGGAGGAAGGCGGCCTGTCTTTACCCTTTGGGTCTGGACCCCCTGCTGGTATCTTTGCTGCTCCCACTTCTTTCTAGAAGTTGTCACGGCAGGTTGAGGAGCTCTCCTGAGTGGGTGCAGGGCACAGCCAGCGAAGGAAAAGGGAAGAACAAGGCTCTGCCACTGATAATTACTTTCTCAGGACACTTGAACCCCAACAAACTCTCAGTGAAAATTATGACACAGTTGAAAATTTCTATTTTCCTGCTTCCTAATCAAGGTGAGGGCTTTTGTGTCCCAGAAGGTTCCCTGCACACAGAAAAGACCCTGGCTGAAAGAAAAGCAACTAAGATCCTTTTCATCCATGATATGAGTCCAATTCACCTAATCCTCATTCTCTGCGCCAGAGGCTTCTGAGAAGGAAATGCACGCTTGCTGTGCTGTCTGCAATCCATAAAGAATCATCTATAATACATAAAGAACATGCGCTCCACATCGAGAGTAAGGCATTGCAGATCACTGCAAAGTAACACAGGTACCCTTAAAAATACTTAGAAGATTCTGTGGATGCACAGAAAAACACTGTAATATGGTATAATTTTTGCAAAAATGTCAGAATTAAAAATTAATACAATTCTTAAACTTTTACGGCTGTGAGAGCCCCACTTGAAAATATTATGGAAATGAAGGATCCTCTTCTTGTATATAAATATACATGATTTTCACAGCTGCAAAGAACTTAATCCCTTCTCTGATACATGCTTAATGATTGCAACCTCATGAAATTTCTTTATGCATCTGAAAAGTAATATATAAAAAAAAGAGAAAACATTATAACGGCTTTATTAGTGCCTTAGCATTAGGGGTAATTTTAATTTATTGTTACTTAACTTTTTCAACACTTAGCTTTAAAAACATTAGTCTAGCTTTTTTTTTTTAAGATTTTATTTGAGAGAGAGCATGGGGGGATGAGGGTGGAGGGGCTCAGCTCGGGGTCTGCTAAACTTTCTGTCTCCCTCTTTCTGCCCCTCCCTGCTGTGCGCGCGTGTGTGCTCTCTCTCAAAAATAAGTAAATCTTAAAAAAAAAAAAAGAAGTCATGGGCGCCTGGGTGGCTCAGTTGGTTGAGCGACTGCCTTCCGCTCAGGTCATGATCCTGGAGTCTCAGGATCGAGTCCCGCGTCGGGCTTCCTGCTCAGCAGGGAGTCTGCTTCTCCTTCTGACCCTCCCACCTCTCATGTGCTCTCTCTCTCTAATAAATAAATAAAATCTTTAAAAAAGAAAAAAAGAAAAAAAAAAGAAGTCACAATGGTAAGTTCATTCTGGGGTTGGAGGGCGGAGAAGACATTTTTAAAAAAGATTTTATTTATTTATTTGGCAGATAAGAGACATAGGGAAGAGGGACAACAAGCAGGGGGAGTGGGAGAGGGAGAAGCAGGCTCCCCGCAGAGCAGGAAGCCCATGCGGGCCTCGATCCCAGGACCCTGGGATCATGACCTGAGCGGAAGGCAGACGCTTAACGACTGAGTCACCCAAGCGCTCCTGGAGAAGGCATTTTTACTGGGAAAAGACACATGGGGGTTTCTGAAATTTGGCCATCGTTGTTTAAGTTTTGGGTGCTTTTCATGTGTGTATATTTTGCAATAAAATTTTTTTTAAAAAAGTCTGTTTGCCAGGGTTGGGGATTAGAGGGAACATTTGGACAGAGAATGGAATGTGGGAGAACAAATAGGGGCACATATGTTTTTATTTTCTATTTTAATAAAAATTGTGATATTGGAACAAGGAAGACTGTGATACATTTCACAAGATTCATAGCTGGTTACATCTACTTTTGACTGTTTTATTACATTTCCGTCAGTTACAATAGTTTTCTCCTCTGGGATGTTGGGACATTAAAGTAGGATGTTTCCCACCTCCTCCCAGGCCCCGTTTACTGCCCAAATGCAAAACCTCTGGGCAGGCAGTTGGCCGCTGAGGCCGGGACCACTTCCCTCTCTGTCCCTTTAATGCTGCTCTGGTCAGAAACCAATCTGGTTGCTCTTGGCATTGTAGGAGACCAGTGTACTACTGAGGCATTCCGGACATTCTCAGGGCCGCCTTACTATCACATTTGGAAGCACAGAGTGGAAGCTCCTTGGGAAGTTTCTGCTGATGAGCTTGTGCTTGTCTTACGGAGTGCCAGTGCGGGGAGAAGCAGCTCTCTGTGCTGTTGTCTTCCCACACACGCGCGTCTGCTGGGAGTGAGACTTTCTTTGCAAGAACTGCCCTGTGCTCTGCTCCGGTAGGAAAGAACAGGTGACAAAGGAAATTCTAGGTGGACATATTCCCTGAGACTCTCTTCCCCTAATGCTCAGACCATCCGACTCTTCAACAATAGGACATCAGTAATGCTAATTCTGATATATTCATGGGGTGAAATGCTATCCAGCCATTAAATAGCATCATATTTTAAAGACTGCTTAGTAGCATGGAGCACACTCCATCATCTAATATTAAGTGGAAAAAGTAGAATGTGGAACGGTGTGTACAATTTGATACTGATTCTGTTAAAAAAGAACAACAGCCAGAACGATCATTTTATGACTCTTATTTTCCCTTTTATATTAGCCAATTTTTTCTATAATGGCTATGTATTAGTTTTACAGGTAGAACAAAATTTAGGGCCCGCAATCCGTTTGAACAGCAAACACTGTAAGGAATTGTGGTAGAGGTGAGCTAGTGGTCTAGCAAAACAATTTCCCTTTCTTCCAGAGGACTGGGTGCACACTGTTGTGCAGCCTTACTTGACGTTAGGTGTGACAATGGGACTGTTGTAGCAAATGGGATGTGAGTGGAGAGTCTGTGGGTACCTTCCAGACCCAGCCTATCACGTGCTCCTGTGCCTGACCATCCAGGTTCTTCCCCTACCTGGGTTTGACCCAGATGAACACAGGGCGCTTGGAAGCCATCTTTAGGAGCCTGAGTCTGGGCTCCTTAATCATGGGCACACATGCAATTTATTGTCCCAGCTGGGACACTCGAGAGTAAAACGGGCACTACTCACCAGGAACATTCATTTTGGACTGTTTGTGAGCAAGAAATAGGTTTCTGTTGTATTAGTCACTGAACTGCTGCAGTTTATGTGGTAGAATAGTTAGGGTTATCTTTTTTTTTTATTCTTATGTTAGTCCCCATACATGACATCATTAGTTTTAGATGTAGTGTTCCATGATTCATTGTTTGTGCATAACACCCAGTGCTCCATGCAGAATGTGCCCTCCTCAATACCCACCACCAGGCTACCCCATCCTCCCACCCCCCTCCCCTCTAGAACCCTCAGTTTGTTTTTCAGAGTTAGTTAGGGTTATCTTAACTAACACATGTACCGACTTACTTAAGCCTACCTTTTTTCTGGTATTTGAGAGAGAGAGAGCGTGAGAGAGAGAGCATGAGAGGGAGGAGGTTCAGAGGGAGAAGCAGATGCCCCGTTGGGCAGAGAGCCAGATGTGGGACTCAATCCCAGGAGTCCTGGGATCATGACCCGAGCGAAGGCAGACGCTTAGCAGACTGAGCCACCCAGGCACCCCTATAGTTTAGATTATCCTATAGTTT
>NW_028019786.1:0-687 GCF_054177405.1 Leptonychotes weddellii
CAAGTAAGCTGTTAGTTGACAAAGCATAAAATCTGATAACCATTATGGGCAATTTTCCTTTTTGTCCTCCATTATGGGTGTTTTAAAATTTTCATTATTAAAATTATACTGAGATGATTGAAACTTTTTCTCTTTAGGATATATTATTGTCTTTTAATGTATTCCAAAAAGTGGAGATTTGCCCAATACTCCAAGAGATTACCAGAATTTGCATTCTGCTTCACCTTTCTGTTTATGTTCTATGATGTTACCTGTTAGTTTTGCATGTGTTTCCTTTATTAGGTTAAGAAAATATCCTCCTAGGGCGCCTGGGTGGCTCAGTCGGTTAAGCGACTGCCTTCGGCTCAGGTCATGATCCTGGAGTCCCGGGATCGAGTCCCGCATCGGGCTCCCTGCTCGGCAGGGAGTCTGCTTCTCCCTCTGACCCTCCTCCCTCTCATGCTCTCTCTCTCTCATTCTCTGTCTCAAATAAATAAATAAAATCTTTAAAAAAAAAAAAAGAAAATATCCTCCTATCCCTAGTTTTTATACATTGGCATTGAATTTTGTCAAACCATTTTACTCCATCTATGATATGATCGTACGCTTTTTTCATATTCAGTATGTTAATATGATGAATTAATTATCCATTGGTAATCCATTAATTATCATATCAGCATTGAACCAGCCTTGCATTTCTGGAATGAA
>NW_028019787.1:0-687 GCF_054177405.1 Leptonychotes weddellii
TCTATCCTCCCGAATATCGCCTCGGATTCACTTCTCTGCACGTCCTACCTTCCAGAAAGTGGTCGCTTTTCTTTTCAGAGAGTTGTTGCTATTCCTTTCTTCGATCTCCTGTTGGGTTTGTAGGTGTTCAGAATGGTTTGATCCCTATCCAGCTGAATTCCTGAGAGGAGACGAAATCCAGGTCTCCTACTCCTCTGCCATCTTGCTCCGCCCCCTCTTCCAACATTTTTGTAAGGAGGTCTCTGCATGTTGAAGTCCCTTTATTGACCCTGGCATCCTGGCCTCTCGGAGTGTCCATCTCTCTTTCCCTCCTCTTGCCTTGTTAAACCTGGATCAGAGAAGGTTCAAGAGGGAGCCAAGACTTGCAGGCCAAGCAGCCAAAAGAGGTATTTGACTGTGAGCAAGAAGCCATGACGAAAACCCCCTTAGGTTGTTTCATTTCCTTTTTACAGCTCTAGGGTACCTTTAGGACATCGAGGCTATAATGTGCTAAGTGATAGCCTAATGATACCGAAGGATTAATACAGCCTCTAGAGGTGCTAAATGTACAGCTGGGGACTGGCTAATTAAGGGGAGAATCTGTCTCATTAGCAAGGATCATGTTTAATCATAGTGGAAAAGGTAACAATGCAAGGGGCTCCCACCAGTGTGCCTGAGGTCAGCCTCACGGTCACGGTCCTGTACTCC
>NW_028019788.1:0-687 GCF_054177405.1 Leptonychotes weddellii
TTTTTTTTTTTAATTTTACAAACTGTTTATTTTCAGTCAACCTTTCCCATTTCTATTTCCATTTTGTTTGCCTTTGTGGAAGAGCAGCTTAAGACCACTCAGTGGTTGTTCCTACCCATTCAGTGGCCCGAGCAGTGGGAGCTGCAGACCAGTCTTCAGGGGCCGGCTGGGCGCTCCGGTCTTCAGGAGGGAACTGCTGAATAGGCACAGAGGGCCCCTGCACGCCTTCAGACCAGTCTGCGACTTCAGGCTGAGTAGCAGTGACCTCAGGAGCTGGAGCCGTCCACTCACCCTGAAATTCCTCCTTGGTCACAGCCTTTTCAGCAGCGGCCTGCTCTTCCTTTTCAATCTCTTCAGGATCTCTGTAGAAGTAGAGATCAGGCATGACCTCCCACGGGTGCTCACGGGAAATGGTGCCACGCATGCGCAGAACTTCCCTGGCCAGCCGCCACCACATCAGACCCCGAGTGAGCTCCCTTGTTGTTGCGAGGGATGGCGATGTCCACAGAGCGCGGAGGAGAGTCGGCCTTAGACAGAGCGATGGTAGGCAGGTTAACATAAGACGCCCCTGTAAGAGGCTGGTGGTCAGCCCTGGGCTCAGTAACCACCAGAAGTCTAGGCTGCCTGGATCTGGTTAGTGAAGGTTCGAAGAGTGAAGCGGCCATTTGTGATGTGGATACCATCACT
>NW_028019789.1:0-687 GCF_054177405.1 Leptonychotes weddellii
CTGGGTCAGGGCTGGAGGGCCTCACAGAAGGTTTGTGTTCGAGGCTGTGTCACAGTGTGTTGTGTTCGGCAGCGGGACCCAGCTGACCGTCCTCGGTGAGTCTCCCCCTTGCCCTCCTCTTTGGGATCCAGGGTACAATTTGGGGGAAAGCGTCTCTCCTTTCAATTTGGACTAGGGCTGAGTCTGAAGGTCTGTGGGGTCTGTACCTTTTGCCCTCTTTGTCTGTCCCTCATGCCTCCACTGGTCCCATCTTGTCAGGTGTCTGTTCAGAGGTGCTGGGGACCAGCCCCCAAACCCTCCCTGATCTACACTCGGGCCTCATTGTGGGTCCAGCTCTCTCCCCACGGGAACCTTTTCCTCTGGACTCGGGGATACTGGGCTCCCCACTCAGGGTCTATTGGCTTCAAGAGTCTGGGGGGAAATGACGGGTGAAGGACAAAGGCAAAGGAGGCTCAGCCTGCCAGCGTGGCCATAAGGGGAGGGAAGGATGCTGGGGACTGCTCAGGCATTGGCTTCTGTCTCTGGGGATCACAGCCAGGGGGCTGCCTGGAACACAGTGAGGAGAGCCTTGGTCTGGGGACCAGGAGGCAAGGAGGGGGAAGCAGGACAAGGGGTCAAGGATGAAGCGAAGACTTCAGAAAAGGGGGCTTAGAGTGCTGGGGACACCTACCACCACGGGGACAGTCA
>NW_028019790.1:0-687 GCF_054177405.1 Leptonychotes weddellii
TTGCTCAGAATTTCCCCACGGATGAGAAACAGCACACACACGTTGCATGGACGATCTAAAACAGGAAACATGTTGGAGTGTCTGGGTAAATGCTGCCTTGAAAAAGTTTCCTTTCCATGGAAGGACTTTTAAATGTGTTAGCCAGAAGATAGAGTATTCCCTTGAGAGTTTTCCATGCTGTCAGCTGTGGATGCTTCACTCTTATTTAATGTTCCCTGCTGAACCTTGAGAGATCTGAGAGGTTCGAATTACAGGGGCAGCGCTGTATCCATCTTGATCTCTTTTATAAGATTTGTAATGATATCTCTGGCGCTAGAATTTAATCTGTTTTTACAGCTTCCACAGCTAGTAGAAAACTCCCTCGTGACATTTTCAACGTGTGAAGTTCTCTCAAGACATGACTTCTCTCTTCTGGTCATATTTTTACGGCAGAAATGACAATTTATTACACTCTCTCTCATCTCAGTAGGACACATTTTTGGTACAAGAGAAGTGCTGCGAGGTCACGCTGTAGAGTGCTTCCAACACCTTAGGGCACAGTTAAGAATAGTTACTGGTGCAGGTAGAACCGCAGGCAAGGGGAAGCCCAAGCTGCGCAGACGCGGAGCCCCGCCCCGCCCTGCCCCCAGTCCTGGCAGGGTCCGCGGATCTAGACCAGGACAGGATGGGTTCTTTCCTGCAGCGACG
>NW_028019791.1:0-687 GCF_054177405.1 Leptonychotes weddellii
TTCAACTTTTCGAGGAATCTCCGTACTGTTTTCCAGAGTGGCTACACCAGCTTGCATTTCCACCAACAGTGTAGGAGGGTTCCGCTTTCTCCCCATCCTTGCCAAAATCTGTCATTTCCTGACTTGTTAATTTTAGCCATTCTGACCAGTGTGAGGTGATATCTCATTGTGGTCTTGATTTGTATTTCCCTGATACCAAATGATGTGGGGCATTTTCATGTGTCTGTTGGCCATTTGAATGTCTTCTTTGGAGAAATGTCTGTTCATGTCTTCTGCCCACTTCTTTTTTTTTTTTTTCTAAAGATTTTATTTATTTATTTGAGAGAGAGAGTGAGAGAGAGAAAGAGCACAAGAGGGGGGAGCGGGAGAGGGAGAAGCAGACTCCCTGCTGAGCAGGGAGCTCGATGCGGGACTCGATCCCGGGACTCCAGGATCATGACCTGAGCCGAAGGCAGTCGCTTAACCAACTGAGCCACCCAGGCGCCCCATGCCCACTTCTTGATTGGATTATTTGTTCCTTGGGTTTTGAGTTTGGTAAGTTCTTTATAGATCTTGGATTCTAACCCTTTATCTGATAATGTCATTTGCAAATATCTTCTTCCATTCTGTAAGTTGCCTCTTAGTTTTGTTGACTGTTTCCTTTGCCATGCAAAAGCTTTTTATCTTGATGAAGTCCCAATAGTTCAT
>NW_028019792.1:0-687 GCF_054177405.1 Leptonychotes weddellii
TATGAACAGGCTGGTGCATAGATCAGTGCTCCACACTAGATTTTGGGTGTATTTTGGTCTGTTAGAAGAAAGGGCCTCCCAAAATTTTAAAGAAAGAAAAACTTATATATGTGCAAAAATAAGAGTTGATAGGATGAAGGGATGGAATATGACTGTAAAGATGAAAATTATAAAAAATTTTATAAAAGGAATTGATAAGAAGTTGTTTGAAAAATGAAGAAGAGGATTTAAAAAAAAAAAAGAAAAAAAAAGGGAGAGAATGTGATCAGGCAGGGGAGTAGAAAAAAACCATACACTAGAGATTTAGGGTATAATCTGATCTGTTAGAAGAAACTGTCTCAAAATTTTAAAGAGAGAACAACTTATATATATATGCCAAAAATAAGGGTAACTACTTGAAGGGATAGAATATGACTCTGAAAATGAAAAATAAAAATGTTTTTTAAAAAAGGGATTGATAAGATGTTGGTTATAAAAGGGAAAAAGAAGATTAAAAAAAAAAAATACAGGGCGCCTGGGTGGTTCAGTTGGTTAAGCAACTGCCTTCAGCTCAGGTCATGATCCTGGGGTCCCGGGAACGAGTCCCGCATTGGGCTCCCTGCTCAGCGAGGAGCCTGCTTCTCCCTCTGACCCTCCCCCCTCTCATGTACTCTCTCTCATTCTCCCTTTCTCAAATAAATAAATAAA
>NW_028019793.1:0-687 GCF_054177405.1 Leptonychotes weddellii
GCTCTCTCTCTCTCTCTCTCTGACAAATAAATAAATAAAATCTTAAATTAAAAAAAGAATATACAATGGGGTAAAGGTAGTCTTTTCAATAAATGGTGCTAGGAACACTGAACAGCTACATGTAAAAGAATGAAACTGGACTACTTTTTAACACCGTACACAGAAACAACTCAAAATGGATTAAAGACCTAAATGTGAGACCTGAAACCATAAAAATCCTAGAAGAGAACACAGGCAGTGATTTCTCTGACATCAGCCATAGCAACATTTTTCTAGGTATGTCTCCTAAGGCAAGGGAAACAAAAGCAAAAATAAACTATTGAGACTACATCAAAATAAAAAGCTTTTGCATAGCAAAGGAAACCATTAACAAAACAAAAAGACAACCTACTGAATGGGAGATACTTGCAAATGATATATCCAAAAAGGGGTTAATATCCAAAATATATAAAGAACTCATACAACACACCAAAAAAGACCAATCTGTTTTTAAAAATCTGTTTAAAAAATATTCAGATCAAAGGCTCTGAATAGACATTTTCCCAAAGAAGACATACAGATGGCCAAGAGACACATGAAAAGATGCTCAACATCACTGATCATTATGAAAATGCAAATTAAAAAAACCACAATGAGCTATCAACTCACACCTGTTAGAATGGCTAAAATCAAGAAGACAAAAACAAG
>NW_028019794.1:0-687 GCF_054177405.1 Leptonychotes weddellii
AGATAGAACTGGTGATTGCATAACATTTCAAATGTACTAAATGCCCCTGAACTATTCACTTGAAACGGTTAATTTTATGTTATGTGAATTTTCCCCAGTGAATTATTTTTAAAAACAACTCAAGTATTTGTCAGGAATGGTGATAGACGAGTGCTCCTATACCTACCCCTCGTTTCCATCCTTGTCTCCTCAAAGGTAACCACTGAACCTCTACCCTGATTTTTGTGCTTGTTATCTGCTTCCATTTTTTGGAATTCTTTTTTCCCATGTGCTTGCAACCTTAGACAATAAGTTGTTGGTTTTGTTTTTGTTTCCATGCTTTATAGAGTCTGTGAGGTTTTATATTCCTGCTATTCCTTCACATTGCTGTGTGTCATTGTAATGAAGTTGTTATCTTTGCTCTCTGCTGTTTCTTTTAAAAAAAATTTTTTTTTAAAGATTTTGTTTATTTGACACACAGAGAGCCCATAAGCAGGGGGAGCAGCAGGCTGAGGGAGAGGGAGAAACAGACTCCCTGCTGAGCAGGGAACCCGATGCGGGACTCGATCCTGGGACCCTGGGATCGTGACCCGAGTGGAGGCAGACGCTTAACCTACTGAGCCACCCAGGTGCCCCTATGCGGTTTCTTTGCATAAATATGCCATAGTCTTTATTCACACAGACAATGGATATTTACATTGTTTTCAG
>NW_028019795.1:0-687 GCF_054177405.1 Leptonychotes weddellii
AAAGAAAGAAGAAAGAAAGCACGAAAGAGAAAGAAGAAAGAAAGAAAGAAAGAAAGAAAGAAAGAAAGAAAGAAAGAAAGAAAGAAAGAAAGAAAGAAAGAAAGAAAGAAAGAAAAAGAAAAGAGGGGCGGGCGGGAGGGAGACAAGGAAGGAAGGAAGGAAGGAAGGGAGGAAGGAAGAGGAGCTTTCATAGAAAAATTTAGGAGAATATCTTCATAACTTAGGTTAGGCAAGACTTTCTTAAATAGGAAACAAAATGTGCTAATCATAAAAGAAAAAATAATAAACTAAGCTATATTAAATTTAAAAACTTCTGGATGCTTGGGTAGCTCAGTTGGTTAAGCATCCGACTCTTGGTTTTGGCTCAGGTCATGATCTCAAGGTCCTGGGATCAAGCCCAGTTTTGGTCCCCCACTCAGTGGGGAGTCTGCTTGAGGATTCTGTCTCCCTCTGCCCTCTCCCTGCTCGCATGTACGCTCTCTCTCTCCCTCTCTCTAAAACAAATGAATCTTTAAAAAAACTAAAAACTTCTTTTAATCATTAAGACAGTAGAAAGGCAAGCCCACAAAATGGAAGAAAACATTTGTCTACACAAATGACTTTTATCTAGAATATATAAAGAAAAATACACATGAGGTATAAATGAGAAATGGCAAATACACAGAAACTTCACAAAAGAGGATATCC
>NW_028019796.1:0-11110 GCF_054177405.1 Leptonychotes weddellii
CCCATCACCCAGTTACCCCATCCTCCCACCCACCTCCCCTCCAGCAACCCTCAGCTTGTTTCCCATAGTTAAGAGTCTCTTACAGTTTCCCTTCCTCTCTATTTTCATCTTATTTTATTTTTCCTTCCCTTCCCCTATGTTCATGTGTTTTGTTTCTTAAATTACATACATATGAGTGAACTCATATGGTATTTGTCTTTCTCTAATTGACTTATTTCGCTTAGCATAATACCCTCTAGTTCCATCCTCATCATTGCAAATTGCAAGATTTCATTCTTTTTGATGGCTCAGTAATATTCAGGTGAGTGTGCAAATATGACTCATCTATAGAGATTGTTACAAAATTGACATGCTTAAGACCCATCATTCATCTTCTGAATTAGAATTGACAAGGTTCAGATGGCTGAGTAATCAGAAAGGATGAATACCCAACTTTTACATCAACATGGATGGGACTGGAGGAGATTATGCTAAGTGAAATAAGTCAAGCAGAGCAAGTCAATTTCATATGGTTTCACTTATTTGTAGAACATAAGGAATAGCATGGAGGACATTAGAAGGAAGGGAAAAATGAAGTGGGGGAAGTCAGAGGGAGAGATGAACCATGAGAGACTATGGACTCTGAAAAACAAACAGGGTTTTAGAGGGGAGGGGGGAAAGGATGTTGTATTTTGTCAAATGCTTTTTCTGCATCAATTGAGAGGACCATATGGTTCTTCTCCCTCCTCTTATTAATGTGTTCTATCACATTGATTGATTTGGTTAGCCTGGTGATGGGTATTAAGGAGGGCATGTACTGCATGGGGCACTGGGTGTTATACGAAAGCAATGGATCGTGGATCACCACATCAAAAACTAATGATGTATTGTATGGTGACTAACATAACATAATAACATTTTAAAAATTTTTAAAAAATTGACAAGGTTCAGGCAAGCATAATTTGTAAAAAGGTCCTATTGATTTTGATATATACTCCTAGTTGAGAATCAATGATGTATAGCAATACTTGAAGTGGAGAGGTTAATTAGGAATTTGAAGAAGACAGAGAACACATTATCTGTGAAAGGCCCACCTCTACGTTAGAACAAGAAATTTATATGATCTTAGATATAATACATTAAGTAAACTATGGGTATTATCCAATAAATTATTGAAAGTAGAAATCTGATATCAAGTTCTAGTTCCTTCCCATGAAATGAGTGCCTATGATAATAACATAATAATCTGTTGCATTCTGGGATGCATTTGTTCATAAAATGTTTTTACAGTGTCTTGACTATACTAGCATTCTGTATGTCCTATGTTCTTTTACATAAGAGCTTGATCTCATCTAATCAAACATCTTAGATCATTAGAAAGAACACCAAAATGCCATCTCCATATGAAAATTCACAATCCTTTGTATATCCAAAGAAGATTAGAAAATTTCCACTGTATCAGAGCTCAAGTAGGACTCTACATATGACAGCAAATGGTTTCCTGTCTTTTTTACTTTGTTTTTCTTTTCCAAATGATTCTAGAGAGTGAGGTAGTTTCTTCTATTATTTATCAGATTGTAGAATTATATGTACCTGGGCACCTGACTCTATAGGCAGGTGAAGAGGATGGTCACATATGTGGTGTTACCAAGACACCCAAAAGTTCCTTGGGTCCCAAATCTCTCTCCTGCTTGCTTATCTTGAAATATTGTATAAAGTGAATTTTTTTTTGCTCTTAAGAATTTTTCTTTTTGGGATGTCTGAATAACAATCACATAACTTTCCCTGACTGATTTGAGAGAACCAAGTGCAATATGATATAGGTAACTGGGACTGAGGACAGAAAAATGCAAATTTTGTCTCACTCGATATTTTACCAAGAGCTAGTTCTAGACTGAAAATATACTAATCTAGACAGAGAAACATCTGCTAATTCTTCACTGCTTCAAGGGAAGGAGGTGCCAACATTGTCTGATTTTTTATTTGTAATCTGAGATATTCTCACCCAATATTGGGAATGAATGTAAATGTAGAGCAGGAGAAAATGGATGAAACAGTATCTTAGTGTAAACTTTACTTCTTTTAAGTGTACCTATGATTGTTGAAAAGTCCAAAAGCAGCATAATTCTGATTTGCCATATTATCCTCTCCTACAAAATGTATCATGATGGGGCACCTGGGTGGCTCAGTTGGTTAAGCATCTGACTCTTGATTTTGGCTCAGGTTGGGATCTTCTGGTCCTGAGGTCAGGCTCTGCACTCAGTGGGGAGTCTGCTTGAGATTCTCTCTCTCTCTCCCTCTCCCTCTGCCTGTTCCCAAAACCTCTCTCTGTTTCTCTCTCTCTAAAACAAATAAATCTTAAAAAAAATTGAAATGGGGCACCTGGGTGGCTCAGTTGGTTAAGTGTCTGCCTTCAGCACAGGTCATGATCTCAGGTTCCTGGGATCAAGTCCTACATCAGGCTCTCTGCCCAGTGGGGAGTCATCTTCTCCCTCTCCCTTTCCCTCTACTCTCTCTCTCCCTCAAATAAATAAATAAATAATCTTTAAAAAATAAAATGAGAGATGAAATAAAGAAAATTTTGCCTCACTTTGAGGGAATTAAGTCATTTAAAATTTTTTTTAATTTAAATTCAATGTAGTTTATTTAAATTCAATAGCCAACTATATGTTATTAAATTCAAAGCCAACTATAAATTTAAAAAATTCAATGTAGTTAACATATACTGTGTTATTAGTTTCAGGGGTAGAATTTAGTGATTCATCAGTTGCAGATAACACCCAGTACTCGTTACATCAAGTGCCCCCCTTAATGACCATCACCCAGTTACCTCATCCCCCATCCCTCCCCTCCAGTTCATTCCCTAGAGTTCAGTGTCTTTTAGGCTTACCTCGCTCTCTATTTTCATCTTATTTTATTTTTCCTTCCCTTCCTCTATGTTCATCTATTTTGTTTCTTAAATTCCATGTATGAGTGATTTTTTAATGTAAGTGTATTTTGTTCATAGACAGATTATATTTGATTCTTGAAACAACCTTGGAAGATATTATTATCTCCATATTAGATTGAATATACAAAGAAGAAGGAGGCCTTTCTGCAGCTTCTCTGTGGATAAGGTGTTCTCCATCTTTTACACAGTGATCACACCTATGTTGAACCCTCTCATCTACACACTCAGAAATACTGAAATGAAGACAGCCATGAAGAAGCTGAGAAAAAAGCATGTGGCATCCTTCTGCCATATTAAAGAATGAACAGAGAGAGGTGATTTAGAGAGCATAACTTTCTTGGGACATTCTTAACTCATCCTGTACATGGGTATATGCATGAAACCAATTTGATGACCTTGGCATAAAAGCCTGCATCAAAATTATAATGCATTGCTGTTGATTGCTATTGAGGCATAGTGGCTTTGTAGGGTGTTAAATATTAAGCAGGGAAGTCAGGAGTGTTTATTGGCCCAGGAATTGAGTAGTAGGTTCAAGAGGACAACTTGAAAGACCAACTCTTCTATCCTTTGTCTATAACTAGTCTTCATTTGCTTATGTCATTTCACTTTTAAATTCTCTTCAAATGAAAGAAGGTATCCCATCTCCTTTTTTGTCCTGCTCTTCTGGGTGTAACAACTCCTAGGTCAGGAGGTTCCTTCTGATGTCCATCAGAGTCCCTTCTGAAGCAGTGTGAATCCCTTTTGTCCTGTCTCTAAGAAAGCCTGAAAACAGCACTAACCACCCTACATATTAATGTTCACCTATGGACTGTGTTATATATTGTGCCAAATTTTAGAAATGCACTTGAATTCAATTCAGGTAAGTGACCAGTGCTCTTAGTGAAGTTTACATGTGAAGGCAAGGAAGCCTGGGAATGCCAGGTGCTGGAAACTCCCAGTGTCCTGCCCTGGAGGCTTCTTTAGAAGAGGCATTGCATTCCCCTTGAGTTTCTTTAAGTGGAGTTACAGCAGGGGCAAGTGTATAAGCTGGCAATAATATTAAGCTCTGAACTGTAAGGGAAAAAAAGAAATGAACCGTGGTTTAAAGTACTCATGGTTATTACCTCCAAGTCTCAAAGGTAGTTTTAGAAGTAGGTAATATTATTTAATTTCACTTTTACAAATGAACTCAGATTTCTTTTTTTTTTTAAGGATTTATTTATTTATTTTAGAGAGAGGGAGAGAGAAAGAGAGTGCAAAGGGGGAGGGGCAGAGGGAGAGAAAGAGAGAATCTCAGGCAAACTCCTTGCCTAGCGTGGAGCCCAATGTAGTGTTCAACCCCACAATCCTGAGACCATGACCTCAGCTCAAATCAAGAGTCTGACCGTCAACCACCTGAGCCACCCAGTTGTCCTGAAGTCAGATTTCTTAAGTGACTTTTACAAGATCACTCAGAAAAAACATCACACAAGAAAGCTAGGAATTTTGGATAATTAAGATTAAGCTAATATTTTTCTTTCCAGAAAGTCTTTGCCTCAATTAGATGGACTAATTGTATATTTTCTACTATATCTACAGAGGATCTCCAGAGCTAGGAGATCACTAAAAACCTGCACAAAAACGTTTATATTTAAGGTTATCTATTTCTGACATTAGGATCTTTGCAATTTCTTATGTCAATGGAAAGGTATTAATTCTGTTCACTAAATAATCATATAACTATGGGCTGTTAACAATATTTTTATATTTGCTCACTTATTTCCTAATCAGTTGCAATGGAGAGGCTTTTTAAATTACTTAGCTGATATTCGCTGTGGGTTTTTCATAGATGGATTTTATGAACTTGAGGAATGTTCCCTCTATCCCTATACTCTGAAGAGTTTTAATCAGGAAAGGATGTTGTATTTTGTCAAATGCTTTTTCTGCATCAATTGAGAGGACCATATGGTTCTTCTCCCTCCTCTTATTAATGTGTTCTATCACATTGATTGATTTGGTTAGCCTGGTGATGGGTATTAAGGAGGGCACGTACTGCATGGAGCACTGGGTGTTATACGAAAACAATGGATCGTGGATCACCACATCAAAAACTAATGATGTATTGTATGGTGACTAACATAATAAAATTTAATAAAAAAAATAAATTACTTAGCTGAAAAACAACCCAGGAAAGAAAATATCTGAAACCCCAGCAAATATTAGGATTTACTAGGTAATTGCAATACCTGTGGTCATGTAAGAGCTTGGATGATTTCTTACTAAGATGAGTGTGGGGGGAGTAGCATCCCTGGTATGGCACACATTCTCCTCTTTCATTCCACAACATTTCCACAGAGGTCCTTTGCCTGTAGTGAATTTTCAGAAGAGCAGACAGGAGGACACTGTCAGCCAGAGAGTAGTTGTATGAGTTGACAAGATTTAAGTGGTACTGTGCAGTCAGCGAGACGCATTGTAGGGACCTGAAACTCCAAGTTTCATTTATATATTAGTAGGCTGCAACAACCTTTTTTCTAATGTTCCTCTTTTATAGCAACATTTAGAATCTTGGGATATCATTTGAATTGTCCTTTTGATATTTGGGATTGGTAGCATTATATTCAGAAAAGCAAGAATTGTGTGTATTCCCTTTGGCATTTTCAGTACTTACTTAATTATCTATATTAAACTTCTCTTTATTAATAAGCTGTTAACATTTCTGTTGGTCAGACTGTACATGATTGCTATCATCTCCAGAGTTCCCTTCTCAAATGCCTTGAGCCCACTCCCAGGGCCTGCCTGAGCCTTTCCTTTGGTTCTATCCTCCCGAGGGCAGCCCCTACACTGGTATGGGAACTTTTAGGCTGAGAGCACTATGTGTAAACTGGGTGGACAGAGCCTGGAAATCTGGGTGGGAGAGTCCATATTCATACATGAGAGACCACTTGTGTTGGGATTTAGAACCAAGAGAAGAGGTGGGCTGAGAGTGAGGGCCAAAGCTTGCTCTTTCCACACTGCTATGTCTGTGTAGAAATTCAAGGAGTCTGAGGATTTTATTTTATTTATTAAATTTTCATTTAAATTCTAGTTCATTAACATATATGCAATATTGGTTTCAGGAGTAGAATTCGGAGATTCATCACATACATACAACACCTAGTGAAGGAGCTTAGGATTTCATTTTTTTAAAAAGATCTCATTTTTTTATTTTTTAAAGTAATCTCTACCCCACCTTTGAGGCTCAAACTCACAACCCTGAGATCTAGTGTCACATGCTCTACCAACTGAGCCAGCCAGGTGCCCCATGAAGTGAAATTCTTTAAAATAATAATTTTATAGATGGTAAGCATGTAGAGAATAATCTCTTGTAAAATTTTCCAGACCGATCTGTAGATTTGGAAACATTTTTGGAAGTTAAGCATATATATTGTTAAAATTGATTCATTAAAAAGTTGATAAATTAAGCTGAAAGAGTGTCAAAATTTTTTCCCACCTCAAAAATTTATGTCACATACATACTATTTTGTATTTTCTTTTAATCGCACCTTTACCCTGTATTTGATGGACAGTTTCTGAAATAGTCAACTGTAAAAGGGAAAATACAGAATATCCCAACTTTACTTTTTTTTTCCCCCCTCAAAAAGACTCAAACAAGGTTAACTTGAAGTCATTCTGGATATTTTTATTTTTAGATTTCCAGCAATGTCTGACTCTAGCCTTCACTTTTTTCCCCCTAAGTTCACTTCTCAACCAGAATCACAACTCAGTTTGTTCTTAAAACATTGAGCCAGATACTGAATTATTATAGTGGTATTGAAAAATATAGTTATATATTTTTAAAATGTGGTTGTCAGAAATGGACTATCAGAAGAAAACCAGAAAGAGATACTCCTCACCATTTGCATTGCTTGGATTCTAACCAGTTGCAAAACTCTGACACAGCCAGCCAAGGTGGGCAGGGCAATGATATCTTCCACCTTTCTCAGGTTCCAGTGCATTAGTTAGGACAGTCTATACACAAATTATGTACAATATTTTCAGAAACAATCTTACCCCACTTAGGCTTGTAATTTTGACCATGTATCTAACTTTCTTTTTTTATTCTTGTTTTTTAAATTTAAATTCAATTAATTAACATATATTATTAGTTTCAGAGGTAGATTTCAGTGATTCATCAGTCTTATGTAATACCC
This sequence comes from Leptonychotes weddellii, assembly GCF_054177405.1. Classification (NCBI taxonomy): domain Eukaryota; kingdom Metazoa; phylum Chordata; class Mammalia; order Carnivora; family Phocidae; genus Leptonychotes; species Leptonychotes weddellii. The sequence goes on from NW_028019796.1 coordinate 7,078, forward strand.
AGTGCTCATTTATCATGGCCCTTCTTAATGTCTATCACCCAGTTACCCAATCCTACCACCTGCTCCCCTCCAGCAACCCTCAGTTTGTTTCTATGATTAAGAGTCTCTTATGGTTTGTCTCCCTCTCTGATACCATCTTATTTTATTTTTCCCTCCCTTCTCCTATGATCATCTGTTTTGTTTCTTAAATTCCACATATGAGTGAGATCATGTCATAATTGTCTTTCTCTGACTGACTTATTTCGCTTAGCATAATACCCTCTAGTTCAGTCCACTTTGTTGCAAATGGAAAGATTTCATTTTTTTTGATGGCTGAGTAATATTCTGTTGTATATATATACTACATATTCTTTATCCATCTGTTGATGGATACCTGGGTTCTTTCAATATTTTGGCTATTGTGGACATTGCTGCTATAAACATAGGGGTGCAGGTGCCCCTTTGTATCACTACATTTGTATCTTTGGGGTTAATACCTAGTAGTGCAACTGCTGGGTCATAGGATAGCTCTGTTTTCAACTTTTTAAGGAATCTTCATACTGTTTTCCAGAGTGGCTATACCAGCTGGCATTCCCATTGACAGTGTAAGAGAGTTCCCATTTCTCCACATCCTCGCCAACATCTGTTGTTTCCTGACTTGTTAATTTTAGCTGTTCTGACTGGTGTGAGGTGGTATCTCATTGTGGTTTTGATTTGAATTTCCCTGATGCCAAGTGATGTTGAGCACTTTTTCATTTGTCTGTTGGCCATTTGGATGTCTTCTTTGGAGGAAAGTCTCTTCATGTCTTCTGCCCATTTCTTGATTGGATTATTTGTTTTTTGGGTGTTGAATTTGATAAGTTCTTTATAGATTTTGGATACTAGCCCTTTATCTGATCTGTCATATGCAAATATCTTCTCCCATTCTGTCTGTTGTCTTTTGGTTTTGTTGACTGTTTTCTTTGCTATGCAGAAGCTTTTTATCTTGATGAAGTCCCAATAGTTCAGTTTTGCTTTTGTGTCCCTTGCCTTTGTAGACATGTCTAGCAAGAAGTTGCTGTGGCTGAGGTCAAAGAGGTTGCTCCCTGTGTTCTTCTCTAGGATTTTGATGGATTCCTGTCACATTTAGGTCTTTCATCCATTTTGAGTTTATCTTTCTATATGGTATAAGAAAATGGTCCAGTTTCATTCTTCTGCATGTGGCTGTCCAATTTTCCCAACACCATTTGTTGAAGAGACTGTCTTTTTTCCATTGGATATTCTTTCCTTCTTCATTGATGATTAGTTCCTCTGCCTATTCAGGATGTCTTCTGGTTCCATACAAATTTTAGGATTATTTGTTCAGCTCTGTGAAAAATGTCAATGGTATTTTGATAGGGATTCCATCAAATGTGTAGATTGTTCTGGGTAGCATAAACATTTTAATGATATTTATTCTTCCAGTCTATGAACATGGAATGCTTTTCCATTTCTTTGTGTCTTCCTCAATTTCTTTCATAAGTATTCTGTAGTTTTTAGAGTACAGATCCTTTACCTCGTTGGTTAGGTTTATTCCTAGGTGTCTTATGGTTTTTGGTGCAATTGTAAATGGCATCAATTCCTTAATTTCTCTTTCTTCTGTCGTTTTCTTAGTGTATAGAAATGCAACTGACTTCTGTGCATTAATTTTATATCCTAACATGCCACATTGCTCAATTGGTGTATGAATTCTAGTAGTTTTGGGGTGGAGTCTTTTGGGTTTTCCATATAAAATATCATGTCATCTGGGAAGAGTAAGAGTTTGACTTCTCTGCTAATATGAATGCCTTTTATTTCTTTTTTGTCATCTGATTGCTGGGGCTAGGACTTCTGGTATATGTTGAACAATAGTGATGAGAGTGGGCATCCCTGTCATGTTCCTGATCTCAAGGGAAAAGCTCGCAGTTTTGCCCCATTGAGAATGATATTCACTGTGGGTTTTCATAGATGGCTTTTATGATACTGAGATATGTTCCCTCTATCCCTACACTGTGGAGAGTTTTAATCAAGAAAGGATGCTGTACTTTGTCAAAAGCTTTTTCTGCATCTATTGAGAGGATCATATGGTTCTTGTCCATTCTTTTATTTATGTAGTGTATCACATTGATTCATTTGTGAATGTTGAAACACCCTTGAATCCCAGGAATAAATCCCACTGGGTCATGGTGAATAATACTTTTAAAGTACCATTAGATCCTGTTGGCTAGTATCTTGGTGAGAATTTTCCCATCCATATTCATCTGGGATATTGGTCTGTAATTCTCCTTTTTGATGGGGTCTTTGTCTGGTTTGGGGATAAGGTAATGCTGGCCTCATAGAACAAGTTTGGAAGTGTTCCTTCTATTTTTATTTTTTGAAACAGCTTCAGTAGACTAGGTATTAATTCTCCTTCAAATGTTTGGTAGAATTTCCCTGGGAAGCCATCTGGCCCTGGACTCTTGTTTTTTGGGAGGTTTTTGATTACTGCTTCAATTTTCTTCCTGGTTATTGGTCTGTTCAGATTTTCTCTTTCTTCCTGTTTCAGTTTTGGTGTTGTTTTTTTTTAAGATTTTATTTATTTATTTGAAAGAGAGAGAGTGAGAGAAAGAGAGCATGAGCAGGGGAAGGGGGAGAAGCAGATTCCCCTGCTGAGAAGGGAGCCTGATGTGGGGCTTGATCCCAGGACACTGGGATCATGACCTGAGTTGAAGTTAGTCGCTTAACCAACTGAGCCACTCAGGCATCCCGCAGTTTTGGTAGTTTATAAGTTTCCAGGAATGCATGCATTTCTTCCAGATTGCCTAATTTGTTTGCATGTAGTTGCTCATAATATGTTCTTAAAGTTGTTTATATTTCCTTGGTGTTGGTCTTGATCTCTCCTCTTTCTTTCATGATTTTGTTAATTTGGGTCCTTTCTCTTTTCTCTATGATAAGTCTGGCTAGGGGTTTATCGATCTTATTAATTCTTTCAAAGAACCAGCTTTTTGTTTTGTCGACCTCTTGTACTGCTCTTCTGATTTCTATTTCATTGTTTTCTGCTCTAATATTTATTATTTTTCATCTCCTGCTTGGTTTAAGCTCTATTTGCTGTTTTTTCTTCAGCTCCTTTAGGTGTAAGGTTAGCTTGTGTACTTGAGATTTTTTCTAATTTTTGAGAAAGACTTGTATTGGTATTTACTTCCCTCTTAGGACCACCTTTGTTGTATCCCAAGTTTTTAAACAGTTGTGTTTTCATTTTCATTTGTTTCCATGAATTTTTTATTAATGCTTCTTTAATTTCCTGGTTGATCCATTCATTCTTTAGTAGGATGCTCTTTAACCCCAAGTGTTTGAGTTCCTTCCAAATTGCCTCTTGTGGTTGAGTTCAAGTATCAAAGCATTGTGGTTTGAAAATATGGAGGGAATAATCCCAACCTTTTGGTATCGGTTGAGACCCAGTATGTGTTCTATTTTGGAGAAAGTTCCATGTGCACTTGAGAAGAATGTGTATTCTGCTGCTTTAGAATGGAATGCTCTGTATATATCTGTGAAGTCCATCTGGTCCAGTGTGTCATTCAAAGCCCTTGTTTCCTTGTTGATCTTCTGCTTTGATGATCTGTCCATTGCTGTGAGTGGGGTGTTGATGACTCCTACTATTATGGTATTATTATCAATGTGTTTCTTTAATTTGGTTATTAGTTAGTTGATTTAATTAGCTGCTCCAAAATTAGGAGCATAAATATTCATACTTGTTAAATCTTCTTGTTGGGTAGACCCTTTCAGTATGATATAGTGTCCCCCTTCATCTCTTGCTACAGTCTTTGGTTTAACATCTAATTTTTCTGATATAAGGATTGCAACCCCAGCTTTCTTTTGGGGTCCATTAGCATGATAAATCGTTCTCCACCCCCTCACTTTCAGTCTAGGTGTCTTTAGGTATAAAATGAGTCTGTTGTCTACACCATATGGATGCTTCTTTCTTTTTTATCCAATCTGATATTCTGTATCTTCTGATTGGAGCATTTAGCCCATTTACATTCACAGTAACTATTGAAAGATATGAATTTAGTGCCATTGT
>NW_028019797.1:0-687 GCF_054177405.1 Leptonychotes weddellii
CATCACAAGGGACAGAGGAAATCAATGAAGCACATTATAGCTTAACCCTTCACCGTTAGAGGTTATTAACAAGAAAAGCCTCACAATCTCAGAAAATACAAATTATCCTTCATCACACGTCTTTGTATCTTCACTTCCTATTCTTGAGGTTAGATTCTAGAGCCTAAAGATATCCACATTAGTATTGTATCTAGTTATCTATAGCGAGAAACACCTTTTATCATGTTGTCCATAGAGCCAACGCTACTGAAACCTCTTTGACTCCCATCGTACCCCCTCAATGGACACAGTAAGAATAATGGAAAACAGAATATCGAGGCAGAGATATATAGGACCTAAAAGACAAAGCCTAGGAGATAACAGCCACCACCCAAACTGAGATCGAATAATATACTCATCGTCACACGTCTTCAGGCTGTATGTTCATAGAGTAATTTGCGAACAAATCCATTATTTGCTGGGTACTAAAATACTTAGCAGATTGTTGTATTACACTATGGCTTTCCCCAGAAGTTTCTAAGATGGATTCCAAATCACTGATGGAATTTTGCTGGAACTGGATCTGGGGCTGCAGAGATTCCTCTCCACAGTTTCGGAGCTGATTGTTCCAGGCTTGGGGGCACCAGGTCTGACTGGCCCAGGAATGGTTGCTCCAAGACTGGCCATTCCAGGAGTGGTTGCTCCAAG
>NW_028019798.1:0-687 GCF_054177405.1 Leptonychotes weddellii
AGCTCTGGGATGGCAGGACCCAGTCTGCTTTCCCTTCCCAGCAAGGCTAGAGCCAGCACAGAGGAGGCCCGCCGCCCATTTTGTGGAATGAACGAATGCAGCTGGATGCCTGCTGCCCTTTCGGACGTGGCTTGGCCAGGAGTGTGAGCCTCCCCGGCAGCCGCTGGGGCACCTTCCCTCTCCCGGCCCCACTGAGCTCCGTGGCTCAGCGGGGACCCTGAACCCAAGCTCCGTGTCAGGGGCTGGATGACCGCCCTGGGGGATCCGGCCCTCAGCTGTGTTCTGCTCTGCCACCTGTGCCTGTCGCTCCAGCCACAGCACCTCCCCCCAGCAAAATGTCACTCTTACTGTTCACATGCCGGTCCCTCTGCCTGGAATACCCTTCCCGCCGTCTCTGTCCAGGGAGAGCCTGCTCATCCTTCAAGGTCCAGTGCAGATACTCTTCTGAGACAGCTTCCTGACCACCCTCGAGAGAATTTCCTGCCTTCTCTGCTCTAGGGGTACCTTGCAGTCACCCTGGTACTGGACTTGCCACATTCTCTCACTGTCCTTTGCTTAAGGAGCTGTCCTTCCTCTGGATTTTGGGAAGCTGCAGGGCAGATGTAGGCATTGCACCCTTTAGCCCCGCTTTCTGCCATCTGGAGGCTGGCCAGTTACAGGGGCTGATTCAGTGGTTAGGTGGACGGA
>NW_028019799.1:0-687 GCF_054177405.1 Leptonychotes weddellii
CTCCCGAATATCGCCTTGGATTCACTTCTCTGCACATCCTACCTTCCAGAAAGTGGTCGATTTTCTGTTCAGAGAGTTGTTGCTAATCTTTTCTTCAATCTCCTGTTGAGTTCGTAGGTGTTCAGAATGGTTTGATCCCTATCCAGCTGAATTCCTGAGACCAGACGAAATCCAGGTCTCCTACTCCTCTGCCATCTTGATGAGGCGGTACTATCACAAATGACTTTTCTTCTTACTGTTTCTGGACACTGGGGTAATGTCGTTCTTGGTTTATGAACAGGGTTGACTTCTGGATTTCAGGGGCAAAGACCCAGGGACTCTGATCCAGTACCACCTTCATCTACCAATGAGCCTCCAGGGTCTGTTGTCTGGGGCTGAGTGAGCAGGGTCTTCATGCTCACTCGCTCTGTGTCTCCATCCCCCCAGGGCCTCATACGGGAGGTGGATGAGCTGCTGAAGACCCCTGACGACCTGGAGGCCCTGCCCCGCTCAGAGCAGCACTGTGTGGCCACTAACCTGCTTGTTGGCCTGGAGGATGTCCTGAGAAACCTGAGCCAGGCCCTGCCCAATGGGACATTGACCTTCAATGCATCTGCAGGCACAGGTAAGTACTGGGGTCTGCCCCAGGCTCTGCTCTGCCTGTTCCCACCTCCTTTGTCCCCCAGCCTCACTGGAGTGTGTGACCAT
>NW_028019800.1:0-687 GCF_054177405.1 Leptonychotes weddellii
GGGCTCCCTGCTCGGCGGGGAGTCTGCTTCTCCCTCTGATCCTCCCCCTCTCATGATCTCTGTCTTTCAGTCTCTCTCTCTCTCAAATAAATAAAATCTTAAAAAAATAATAAAAATAAAATAAATAAATAAATAAATAAAAAGAATATATAGGGGCGCCTGGGTGGCTCAGTCTGTTGAGCGACTGCCTTTGGCTCAGGTCATGATCCTGGAGTCCCGGGATCGAGTCCCGCATGGGGCTCCCTGCTCGGCAGAGAGTCTGCTTCTCCCGCTGACCCTCCCCGCTCTCATGCTCTCTCTATCTCATTCTCTCTCAAATAAATGAATAAAATCTTTAAAAAAAAAAAAAGAACTACCTCCAACTTCTCTCTTCAGCAGGCTGTAGCCACCTGCCCCTCCCCATCACCTTAACCTTAAACAAGTGCACAGCAAATCAATAGTGTCTATCACCCCCCAGAGTTTCTCACATTTTTACAGTTAGCAATTTCTCAATAAAATAACTCTGAGTTTGCATAGGCAACATCATGTGATTGCATATGTGTGTATGTTTGTGGATTTTTAAATTAAATTAAATGATAATTCAGATTGGCTAGGCCTGTACTCCAAGAGAAGTCAAATATTATTTTATCAGAAAACCCAAACTCCAGATATGATTCATACAAATATTTCACCTACTTTAACCTCTGA
>NW_028019801.1:0-687 GCF_054177405.1 Leptonychotes weddellii
TGGGAGGGAGTAGAATGTTCAGCAATAGAAACTTAAATCTGGGGGGGCGCGTGGGTGGCTCAGTCGGTTACACGTCTGTCTTTGGCTCAGGTCATGATCTCAGGGTCCTGGAATCAAGCCCTGAGTCAGGCTCCCTGCTCCCTCTGTGCTCACTCTCTCTCAAACAAATAAATAAATAAAATCTTGGAAAAAAAAAAAAACTTAAATTTGAAGCTTGGGTCTACCACTAATTAACTCTGTCTACTTAGGCAGGCCTAGACCAGGACATTTTCACGAAGAAACAAAGTTTTATCACTTAAGTGAGTTATCACTCACTACCCTCTGCTTTCCACTGGAAAGAGACAGTGTATCCAGAAGGATTCCCCTGAAGGGCTACTTAGGGAACTGTGGGCTGTTAAGAGAAGCAAAGAGCTAAGAGATGGGGAAGCACCTGGGCCAGCGACGGACCTGAAGGAGCAAAAGGCCAGAGCTGCCCACAAGAGCCAGAAGCCGAGAGGGCGGAGGAAATCTGTCCACTTGCTCACCTCCTGCCCGTGCAGCCTTGGAGCTCAGAGCCACCATAGCCTGGGAAGGGGCAGAGAACAGGGGGTCAGGGTAAACTGGGCAGGGGCCAACACACCTGCCGAGGGAGATCCCAGGGCTGCTCGCAGCAGGCTTGGGGCTGGGGCGGGGGGGGGGGGGGGGGGG
>NW_028019802.1:0-687 GCF_054177405.1 Leptonychotes weddellii
AAAAAGAAAGGCTAAAGTTCTGACCACAGGTAGCTGTGGGTGTGACCTTATTTGGAAATAAGGTCTTTGCAGGTGGAATCACATCAGAGCAGGTCACTCGGAGGAGAGTGAACCTTGAATCCAATCACTGGTGTCCTGACAAGAAAAGATGCAAAGGTACACAGGGATACATCCTGAAATGGTGCAGACAGGCAGAGTGAGTGATGCATCTGCAAGCCAAGGAATGCCAAGGACTGTCCGCAAGGACCAGAATCGAGGAGGGAGGCATGGAACCGATTCTCCTGCAGAGCCACCAAAAGGACCCAGCTCTGCCAACACTCTGATTTTGGACTTAGAGCCTCCAGAACCGTGAGAGATAAATCTCTGCTGCTTTAAGCCACCCAGTGTTGTGCCCTTTGTTACGACAGCCCTGAGAAGCCAGAGCCCACGCCTAGAATCAGAAGGCAGAGTTCTTAGATTTGCTAACCTAAGAGATCAGAAAGCAATGCTGGCTCCAGAAGCAACCAGATTCAGAGACCCACGATGAGCTATCAGCTTTGTGTGCATCTACTAGGCTAAAATCAACCTAGGTTTTATTCACAAGATGGGGAAAAGGCCGATGGCAACATCCACCTCAGCCCTCCCGCCGAGCAAAACCAGAGAAGCACCGTTGTCTCTGACAACTATGCCAGAACGTGTCCAGGGAGA
>NW_028019803.1:0-687 GCF_054177405.1 Leptonychotes weddellii
AGTCCTGTAAGACACAGGGTGTTATTCCCATTTTTTATGTAAGCAAACTGGAGTTCAGAGATTTTAAGTGGCTTATTAACATTGTTCAAGTCACAAGTGGTGTTTAAACCCAGCTCACAAGGATTGAAACCTTGAGTCCTCTCCTTAATTCTTGGATACTCTGGGAATTCTGTGGAAAACATTCAGGACACTGTGTGTCTTTTTCCTTCTCAGAAGACTGAGCATAATGACTTTCAGGCTTTCATCTTAAAACAATACTTATCTCTCTCTCTATCTAACTATCTCTATCTAATCCATCTAAAAGTGGCTTTTATGAAAGGTAATTTAGCAAGGTGCTTTGTTTATGGGAGAAAAAAACCAATCATGCTATAAAGATGTTCATCCTTGAGAACAAAAGTAGACAAGTAATAGATTGGATGTTAATTGAGGCAGATGTCTATGAGAATAATTTGAAGTAATCTGGGAGCAGTAAAAGGTAGTGAGCACTCTTTCCCCTCCTAATCTGCTCTATTGCAGTTGTAAGAGGAGGAAGAACCCCATAATGGAACCTCTGTTCTGTCCAAAAAGAGAGTCCTTCAAACAGATCAACTATTCAGAGTTCACTCTTACATGCCATAAAGTAAACAATGTACACAATAATTATCTCACTTCATTGTCATTAAATCTTTACAGCATGCATCAACTATC
>NW_028019804.1:0-687 GCF_054177405.1 Leptonychotes weddellii
CTTTTGCATGTAGCTGTCCAGTTTTCCATCACCATTTGTTGAAGAGACCGTCTTTTTCCCATTGTATATTCTTGCCTCCTTTACCAAAAATTAATTGACTATATAATCATGGGATTGTTTCTGGGCTTTCTGTTCTGTTCCATTGATCCATGTGTATATTTTGAGACATGGCCTCTTTATCAGGAACTGAGATAAGTCATCCCTATGGCATCATCAGCAATCTCACCTTTGGGTGGGAACCCAGACAGCACTACCAGTTTGATTCTGGGCTAGGAATACAAGTACAGGAACCGTAAAAATCTCTAACCAAGGAGCGGTTTAGGGAGAGGACATTAGTGATTGTCTCCCATACAAGATGGGTCTGCACACACAAATTCCAAACCACATAAAGAACTCTGATCTCAGAGTGTCAGCCAACCAAATCAACAACTAGAATCTGAATTCACTGGAGAGTAAAGTAAAATCAAAAAGTGTTCTTTCTTTCTTTATTTTTTTTTTTAAAGATTTTATTTATTTTTATTTGAGAGAGAGAGAATGAGAGAGAGGGAGTACATGAGAGGGGGGAGGGTCAGAGGGAGAAGCAGACTCCCTGCCGAGCAGGGAGCCCGATGCGGGACTCGATCCAGGGACTCCAGGATCATGACCTGAGCCGAAGGCAGTCGCTTAACCAACTGAGCCACCCAGGCG
>NW_028019805.1:0-687 GCF_054177405.1 Leptonychotes weddellii
GCACTAACAGGAGGCAGCTCATCTCGGAGAGGGCAGCAAGGTGACCAGACCCTGGACCTGCCTTGGATCCCTAACTCCAGTCTCTGTGCGGTCAGGAGAAGAAGCCAGGGTCCTGGGATTCCCAGGCGGCACAGAGGATTCTGCATCCAAGCGAAGGTCAGGACCCCCGGAGGAGGGAGTTCAAACACATGTGACTGAGAGTAAAAAAGGATCACAGCTTAAACACACTCTTCCCAAGTTTATGTTCTTTGTGTTTTTACAGGTTCTTTACATGCGTGATTCGAGTCAAGCCTGTGCAATAGGGAGAGCAGATATGATTGGCCCCAAATGAGGCAGAAAGAAACTGAGACTCCGGGAGGCTTACGGAATGAACCCTCTGTGTCCATGATAATCAGTGATGATGGCAAGACCTCCATCCAGCTCTGATTTTGTGCAAACATTTAAAAAGTCTCTGGAACCCGAATGTGTTGGGAAGGGGTTATCACAGACTCCATGGTGCTCATGCTCTCACAGGCTCTGGAAGGCAGGGCCGGAGGGATGCAGATACTAAGGTGCAGAGAGTTCAAGTGTTTGACCAAAACTATGTCACTAACAAATGCAAAACACAGCACTCCGTCCCCAGTCTTCCCTCCTGAGTCTGCTTGTTGTTTCCATCAAGTTTCAGTGGAGATGCAGTGAAGACACTGT
>NW_028019806.1:0-687 GCF_054177405.1 Leptonychotes weddellii
TAGCCCCTCGCCGGCCACTCTGGTGCCCACTCCAGTGCCAGCCAGCCGTGCTGGGCCCTGGACATCCGCAGAGATGGCCGCATCCTAGATGCGCATCATTTCTGAAAGAGCACACTCTGTACCTGACACCTGGCAAGGAAGAGCCTCAGACAGTGCCCCTGACGAGGGGGTTATCATCATACTAGGAATCCTCAAAGTAGCAAGTGTGGAGCATTCGGGAGGAGAACAAAGAGGTGGGTGAACACCTGACGTAAAGAAGAACACCCGCACGCAGGGAGGGACAGCAACTGAACTCCGTGTGCCCCAAGTTTTCTCCCACTGAGCATGTGCCTGCAACCTGAATTTCCATGGGGCGGGTTATGAGGGCATGAAGACCCCATGGAAATGGGACGCAAGGATAAAAACGAATCATAAATTCTGTATCAACACGGAAAAGGCAGAAAAGCAGGAGACGAAGCCACAGTGTCGGGCACCGGATCGCGGGGCGCCTCCCGATTCACGGGGTCCTTCCCCACTGACGTCGTTCTTCCAGTCCGCGGGGTTTTCGCGTGGCAGTTCGCGACAGCGAGCATCTCGGCTACAAGCACGGCATGCCGGCGGCCCCCTGCAAGCTCGTCCGACGGACCAGAACCCGAGTCCCGAGCCCGGTACCGTGCCCGTCGGGCAGCGGAGCCCAGGTCGGAGCCC
>NW_028019807.1:0-11110 GCF_054177405.1 Leptonychotes weddellii
TGGGTTGGCCTGGTGGTGGGTGTTGAGGAGGGCACGTTCTGCATGGAGCACTGGGTGTTGTGCACGAACAATGAATCATGGAACACTTCATCTAGAACTAATGATGTAATGTATGGGGATTAACATAAGAATAAAAAAAAAAAAAAAAAAAGAAATCTCATCTTAGAGACTTAGCCAAACCCAAACACTCGATTGGCCAAGGGGGCTGCTGCCAGCCTTTGGGAGCAGCTCCAGCCTCGATTTGTGACTCTTTGGGTATGTCCCCCCATGCTTGGTGTAATGAAGGTCAGGTTCGTAGATCCTGGCATTTTCCAGAACCCAGAAATTGAAACACGGAGTCTAACTGACTCTCTGGACGTGGCCAGTGCAGGTCATCTATGAGAAAAGATATGCAGAGCTTTGATGAGAGTCTGGAAGAAAAAAACAAAAGAAATGAATGGAAAACAGAATTTATAAAATAATATCAAACATTTAATTTTAAACAATGTGAAAAGGGTCTTTATAATGGCCTTCAACTACTTAGGATTTTGGAGTCAATCGACTGCCTTCCTCACAGAAGACTGAAAAAAGCGCCTCCACGGGAGCAACCTGTTAGATTCTGGAACAAAATCATCAGCCTCTCCTTGCTTTGGCATTCCCCCACTGTGCCCAGGAAAAAGCAAGCTTTTTGTAGGCACCAAATAAAAATGTTCCGCATGGATCTCACCACTCCTTTATTTGAAACCCTCCAAGAACTTCCTTAGGCATCCCTCTCTACCCCCATTTCCCTTCTCCATCCTCAATCACACGGGCTCCCTCCTCCCTCCTCCAGGGTCCTCAAGTGCACCTTTCCTTTGTCCAAGGCCTTCTCCCAGACCTTCCACCCCACCATGGCCCTTATCCTTCAGCTGGACCCTCCCCTCCCCCGGGAAGCCTCCCTGATAACCGCTCCTGCCCCACCCGGTTTTCTTCACACCCCACCGGCCTCTGCATCACCTAGGAGGCAGACACTTCCTTCCACACCGCACCCAGCCCTCCCCGCTAGGACACCCTTTGAGGGCAGCTGGTCATCCCGCAATGTCGCCTCTCTGGAAGTCCTCTCCTATCACGCAGCCAGGTCTAAGTTTGCTTACCTTCTCTCTGGTGGGACCCTAACTCACTATCCCAAGCAGCATGCAGCAAAGGTGTCACCTGCTAACGAGTTACAGAGCAGCCCCTGTTTTTGTTTGTTACTATGGCCCGTATGCCCTGAGGATTTTTCATTGGTGGAATTATCATCATTTGAGTAATGTGGCAAGCTCATATTTCTCTAAACACTTTCATGTGGTTGCATTTGCAATATATGTTAATATATTAAACATAAAGAGTAGTATTCATTTTATTTAAAAAGAAAACAATTTAGTTTAGCAAGCTTAAGACAGAACACTGTGACTCCCCAGAACTATAGATTGCAGCATTAGGAAAACTGGAATGTACTATTTTTAGCATGCTTGTGCAAGACCCCCAAAGGACTGGCTCACAAATATCTATCTTGTTTGGCACTTTCTTCCCCATACATGTTTGGAAAGAAGATTATTGCCTTAGCACATTTTCAGTGAGTATATGAAAGAAAAGAGAAGGCAAATTCAAGAAGGGGATTTAGTAAAAGAAATAGAGAAAAGCAGGCATGAAAAGTAAGTGGAGAGGTGCAGAGCACCCCCCGGGGGAAGGCCTGGGCCAGGGGCTCTCAGCCCGAGCAGCATGGCAGGACCGGGATTCCCAGGCTGTGACCAGAGAAATCAGTCTTGGGGGTGGGATGCAGGCAGCAACCTTTTTTGTTCTGTGGGTAATATCATGCTGGGAAATCACTGCTCTGGACTCATGGTTCTCAAATTTAAGGAATTAAAAGAATTGCCCCAGAACTTCTTAAGACACAGATTTCTGGCTGTACCCCCAGAGCTCCAGATTCCACAGGCCTGGGTGGAGGCTAAGCAGGTGCATCTCTAACAGGTCTCCGGTGACAGGATGCTGCAGGTCCAGGATCACAGTGTGAGAGAGAGCCTGTGCTCTGGAGCTTGGGGCCTTCAGCCTAAAAAGTCAAAAGTATTGGATGGTGTGTGGGCAGTGACCGTGTCCTGTTCCGGGAGCAGTAGGGCAAGAGAACTGTGAGATTTCAAGATTGAAAGACACACTCATCCTCTGGAGTGTTAATCCTACCTCTTGGTCTCTCCCTCTACAAGCACCCCTCCCCTCCGGCACAGGGAGCTCCCGTCTCCTAGGGGAGTCTAGGACATTTCTTCCAGATTTGGTTACTGTGAAATTCTCCCTTAAACGGAGCTGAGTTTTTTGTGCTGTATCTTCTATTCTTTGGTCTCAGCACACCTGAGAGTGAAGGCTGCATCATTCAGGTGATATGAAGACCAGGGGCGTTACCATCTTGATTTCTGATCCAAGTATCTCCCCAGTACCTCTTTGGATGGGGTGCAGTACCTTGCCCTGGCTCCTGGCCCAGGCCAGCCCCTGTCTGCATGCTCCAATGTTTCCAGAGCTCAGCCTGCTCACACTCCCGTACCTCATCTGTTTGTTTTGTTTTGTTTTTAGCTAAGCTCAAGTTAGTTAACATATAGTGTAGTGTTGGTTTCAGGAGTAGAATTTAATGATTCATCATTTACATAAACACCCAGTGCTCACCCAACAAGTGCCCTCCCTAACGCCCATCAGCCAGTTACCCCATCCCCCCACCTTCCTCCCGTCCAGCAGCCCTCAGTTTGTTCTCTATATTTAAGAATCACTTATGGTTTGCCTCCCTCTCTGTTTTTATCTTATTTTATTTTTCCTTCCCTTCCCCTATGTTCATCTGTTTTTCCTTGAACTCTGTTTTTATCCCCAAGAAGGGAGGTCCCTGTGATGCCTTCACTTCACTTCTAACTAGCCCTCTACAAAACCAAACAGGATGGGTGCAAAGGGGAGGACAGGTCATATGAACTTGGGCACCAGAGGGCATGTGAAATTTGATCCCATTTCTGTCACTAGCTGTAAGACCCTTAAAAAGCCCCTCCATGTCCCTGAGCTCCAGTGGCCACCAAAAGTCTCTGTGGCCAGAATCTGAGGTAGGGGCTCTATTACCAAAGGAAAGCTCTCTTGATTCGGGATCCACTGGCTCCTTGAAGCACTTTCTTTCTCACCTGGTGGAATAAAAGGCTTTGTGGGGCTAGGTAAGGCTGGCTGGCCCTGTACTTTTCTCGAGGCTGGCCTGAGAGGCCCTGGTGAGTGGCCCTGTCAGACTGCCCTTCCTGGGGCTAGGCAGTGAGCACTGACCCCACATGCCCTGAAACTAGGCATCCTGGACCCATTTGGTGTGTTGGTGTGTCCTCCCTTCCGAGGCTTCCCTTCCCACCTGCCTTGGACTTCGAAAATGAGATAGATAGAAGATAGATAGATGATAGATAGATAGATAGAGAGAGAGAGATGATAGATGATGACTGATAGATAGATAGATAGATAGATAGATAGATAGATAATAGATAGATGATAGATACATGATAGATAATAGATAGGGAATGATTCTACTCAATGAGGAAGAAGGCGAATCTACCCAATCCCCAGTCACTAAAATCCTCAGGGCTGGGCAGTGCTGAGGTCCAAATGCTGATGTCAAGATTCTGAGAATCCCACATGCATATCTTCCATCCTAATCTCTCAGCGAAGCTGCAAACTCATTGATTAAATCACCTGCTTGCACATCAAAGGCATCTCAAACTTTGCATAGACAAAACTGAAGTCCGCATTTTCACATCCACCTTACCCTGGTCAAGTAATTCCCCTCCCAGTTTTTCTACCTCTGTAGGCCACATGGTGTCACCCCAAAACCCAGAGCCACCTGTGATTCCTCAGCCGCAGCCCTACCCACCCACCCTCACCTCCATCCAGCCCATCAGCAAAGCCAGAGAGATTGTTAAAAAACCAACTCAAACTCAGACTCTCTCAGAGCTTCCCATAGCCCTCGACCTCCACACCTGATCACACCTGCCCTTGCCCACCGCCTCACCTGGCTGCACAGAGCATCTCAGGGGGAGGGAGGGAGTGTGTAGAGAGTGAGAAGCGAGCTGGCAGGGGTGGGGGGCCTCCAGGGGCCCCAGAGTGCGGGAACCAGTGCATTTTGCCCGTTTGCCACTTCCAGGCTGTGGCCCCAGCCTCCGTGTTGCTCCCTCCTCTCAGCCCTCAGCCATGTCTCCATTGCTCTCATCCAATTCATGGGACGCCCTGAGTGTCTCCAGCATGCTTCATTCCACTCAATTCCTCACAGAACTGAGGGCAGAGCCAGCTGCAGGGGCTTCAGTCTGAAGGAACAATCAGGGGTTAGTACGTGTCTTGGAGACTCAGTCCCTGAGACCATGTGTAGAGACATTGCCACCGAAAGAGTGGTGCTCTTTTGGGATGGGATTCTGGGGGACTGTGTGGAGTATCTTCTGTCACCCTCCAGACCCAATCCCCTCTCTGGCGCCTGATGTCTGCCCTGGGGTCCAACGCTGGGCCAGCGCTGCTATCTGCATCACCAGCAGGAGGTGAAGATGTTGGGAGAGGTGGGGTCAGGATGTTCATTCCCTGGAACCTTCAGACCAGGTCAATCCTGGTTTCCGCAGTTGGAAGGTTGCAGCTCTGTCCAGGGGTACCCCCTGAACTTGCATCTAGTCACGGCTCCCTCTCCCTGCTCAGGGGGTGGCGGACCCTGTGTCCTGCCTGCACCTTTGTAAGGAGTCTCCTTGTTAAACTCTTCTGAAATGACCCTCGCGTGAGTGCGTCATCTCTTTTCTGCTGGCACCTTGATCGCTACACTCACTTTCCCGTTTTCAGATTCTATTTTCCCATGATGTCTGCATTTCATATAACAAGCCCATGTTACTGTTTAGTAGAGGTCAACAGCAAAGATAAAGAACAAGGAAAGGCAGCATGCAGGCGCTGCATGGTCAGGGGGCTGCTCCCTGACCTGGCTCATCCCAGTTTCAAACCCAACGGGGTCACAGGGCTGACCCAGCCCCTGCATCTGTGCATAAAAATACCCAGGGGTGGATTCTAACTCAGTAGTTAGGATGGCACCAAAAGGATTGGCTGAGCACGACTCAATTCCCACTCTGGAGTGAGGTGTTCTAACTCTAGTCTGCGTTACTTCCATAGTTAGACCTGGAAGTACCTGGGGTCCAGCCGGGCTTAGCCTGTGTGACCTCAGACAAGCCACCTAAACTCTCTGTGCCCCAACCTTGTCATTGACAGAGTACTGCCTATTGGAGAGAAATAAATGAAATAATGTATCTAAAATGTTTAGCATATTAAGCACCTAAGAAGTGCTCAAAACACGGAGATGATTTTCATTGTAATTATAAATGCTACTCTAGGGGTGCCTGGGTGGCTCAGCTGGTTAAGCGACTGCCTTCGGCTCAGGTCATGATCCTGGAGTCCCAGGATCGAGTCCCACATTGGGCTCCCTGCTCAGCGGGGAGTCTGCTTCTCCCTCTGATCCTCCCCCTCTCATGCTCTCTGTCTCCCATTCTCTCTCTCAGATAAATAAATAAAATCTTTAAAAAAAAAAAATTAAATGCTACTCTATATAGAGAGCAATTAATGAGCACGGTAAAGGGGTTATGGTATGCCTACTTCTAGTTTCTTTTTCACAGGGTGAGTGTGGCAAGGAAGAATTTGTGTCCTGGGTCTTCTCGTGGTCTTCAGGCTTTATTCTGTCCATGCTCTTCTGTGTGGCCCAGACTGCCTGAGGCCCAACCTGCTCTGCCTTGGGGGAGCGAAGGCCTCCTATCCAGGTCCTTGTCTCTGTTCACAGAAAATCTGCAGTCTCTGCATCTGCAATCAAAGTTCACCCTGCGCACAGAGACATTACCACTTAATGTCTGAGGAAGAAAGATCCCTTATTGGGTCCCCCAGGGCACCCCCCTGTTGCCAGCCTGGGGGTCCATTTGGGACAAGCATCTTGCTGTAGGTCACCTGAGGGCTCTGTGACTGGCTCAGGGTGGCATTGGGACCCTTTCAATGGTTTGCTATTCAGGACGAGTCTTTTCCTAAATGAGATTCAGGCTGAGTCCCCCCATTGGGCCCCTACATGGACAATTCCCCCATAACAGTACCTTGTCCTTGCTGTCCACCTAACCACTCTGCCCACCATTGGAGGCTCTACCAAAGCCTTTGTGAGTT
Organism: Leptonychotes weddellii; assembly: GCF_054177405.1. Classification (NCBI taxonomy): domain Eukaryota; kingdom Metazoa; phylum Chordata; class Mammalia; order Carnivora; family Phocidae; genus Leptonychotes; species Leptonychotes weddellii. Next base: position 6,160 of record NW_028019807.1, read on the forward strand.
GGCACAGTGAGTTGGACGCCCACGGTAAGGGCACCAGCACATGTGAGGGTAGGAATGTAGGCCTGAAAGACCGAAGACACGCATCGTCCATTCCAGACGGGCCAGGAGCGAACACTTGCCAGGGAGGCTTTCAGGACGACACCCGAGAGACAGCTAGAGCGCCACAGACTTTGCCTGCCTCCCACATCTGTCCACTCCCTTCTGCTCATGTGCAGCCCAAGTCCACAGGAAAATCAAGAAGATCACATTTGCAACATCTGGGTAGCTCAGGGCTCCATTCCACGGTCTCCACCATAGCGCCCTGGCTCTAGCTACATGATGCGTAATGGACAACAGGGTTCCCTATGGCACTGCACCTTCTACCCACCTCTGTTGGGTGTTCAACAGCTCCTGCCAGCTAGTTTGATCTTTAAAACATAAATTCTTTCAAACCCTTCTCCCCAAGTGAAATTCTCCAATGTGTGTGTGTGTGTGTGTGTGAGCGCGCCTTTAGAATAAAATCCAAACACCTCCCCAGAGCCCACAGGCCCAAGGATCTCTGCCTCTGGTTAGCTTGCAGTGTTCACCCAAACCACCCCTCTCCCCATTTCCTGCCACCCAGCCTCCCCAGCTGCTTCTGTGTCCCTTGGCCAAGCCAAGCTTGGTCCCTCCTCAGGACATTTGCACTGACTGTTTCCTTTGCCTGGAGCACTCTCCCCTCATCTTCCCACAGCTGCCCCCTCTTCACCCTCAACTTACAGAAACGTCCTCAGAGAGGCCTCCCCAGATCACACCGGGCAGACCACCCTCTCCATATCAGCCCCTCGCCCCACCCCATTTAGGCAATTAGGGTGCAAAAGCATTTCCTTGATAATTTGGGGTTTTTTATTCATTGTCTGTCTGTGGACATAAGTGTATAAGGACAGAGCCTTATCGTTTTCCATCCGTGTCACCAGGGCCCTAGAACACCAGTGCAGAGCACATAGTAGGTATGTAGTGAATGTGTGAGGCCTGGATGGATGAATGGTCGCCCAGTGTAGAGACGCAGGGTTGTAGCTCCAGGATGAGGAGCCAGGAGAAGGCCAGGCCGCCATGCTGCCCTGGGGACCTGCTGCACGACAGGACTCATGGAAGCAGAAATGCCCACACATCCTCCTGTCGAGTGCAGGCCCAGGTGCCCCTGACGAGGGAGACTGGGGTCTGAAAGCAGTGCATGCTCAGACGCAGACGTTCAGGTGAGGGGAGCATGGGGGAGACACGGGCCCTGGGGATTCCAGCAGGCCTGGGACCAAGGAGAAGAGGCCGGGCTTGACACCAACTGGTGGGATCCTGGGCTTTGGAGCTAGGCGGCTTGCCCAGGCCACAGCTGGCCGGGCTCTGCCGGGCCTCCCTGGGGAAGGAGAGCTGTATAAACAGGAAATCCACTGCCTTTGATAAGCCCTAAGTCCTTGTAGGTTTCTTTGTCCCAAACATTTTCTCTACTGGTTTGAGGCCTCAGCTCTGATACAGGAAAATGAATTTCACACTTGCCTCCTTCCTTACTCAATCACCATGCAGGAGAGGGGCAGGGGAAGAAAGAGAGAGAGAGACAGAGGAGGAAAGGGGAGAACAGGAATATAGGAGAAAAAAAGGTAAGAAATGGAAAGAAAGAAGGAGAGAGGAGAGTAGGAGAGGGTGACACATGGAAGAAGAAACAAAGAACTGAGTGATTATAAAATTTCTCTAAAGTCAACCATCTATGCAAGAATAGAACTTTTGAAAGCTAGAGGAATTTTGAAGGCATTAACCTATAAAGTTTCATAGGTTGGAATTTCTGTGCACTCCTTGTTTGCAAAACACCCAAGTAAGAAACACTCTCCTTCTGATGAAACGGGTCTCATCAGAAATTCCCTCTTCTAGGGGCGCCTGGGTGGCTCAGTCGTTAAGCGTCTGCCTTCGGCTCAGGTCATGCTCCCAGGGTCCTGAGATCGAGCCCCGCATCAGGCTCCCTGCTCGGCGGAAAGCCTGCTTCTCCCTCTCCCACTCTCCCTGCTTGTGTTCCCTCTCTCGCTGTGTCTCTCTCTGTCAAATAAATAAATAAAATCTTAAAAAAAAAAAAAGAAAGAAAGAAAGAAATTCCCTCTTCTAGCACGTGCTGTCCTCCCCAGGAAGGTGGCCAGAGCCTGGGGCAGTGGGAGGGCGGGCAGAGGGTGTCGTGTCCCTTGTCCCCCAGGAACCAGCATGTGGTCCTCTGCGCACCCACAGCAGCCTGCCCTGGGCCCTCAGAACACGGAGACCCGGTCGGCAGTTTCTGCTACTCGAAGCCGGTCATGCTGGCGTTCACATGGGTCCTGGCGACCCTGTTCTCCAAGGGAAGGTGGTGCTGAAGAGCAGAAGTGAGACCATGTTGCTAGTCGATAACTGCATGGCCTCCAGGAGGGCCTTCAGTATTTTAAACCCCAGTGTTTTCATCTGTGAAATGGGGAGAATGAGAGTACCAACCTCTCAGGGTTATTGACAAAGCTCAGGAGGAACAAGGCAAGGGCAAGTTAACTGTGAGCACAATGCTCGAGCCCACAGGGAAATCAGACAGCACAGTTGTCTCCTTCACCCAGCACGTCCAAGTAGGCAGTGTAGAGGATAAGTGGGTCAGGTCATGTGGCCAGTAGGCCCAAGACAACCTGTGCGCTCCCTGCACAGACTTTCTACTTGTTCCAAGCACCCAGCACTGGGCAAAGATGGATCTTCCAGTTTTTCAAGACGAATTTGTTGAACATAAACGAGGCACTTGCTGGCACATGCTGGGGCCTGTGCTGTGTGCAGGGGCTGCAGAGATGAGTAACAACAGCCGTTGATTATCGACCACTTGCTTCATACATCTATCTCCTTTATTCTTCCCACAGTCCTGCATGGTGGGTGTTATTCCCATTTTACAGATGGAGAACCTGAGGCTCAGTGAGGCTGAGTCAAGTCCAAAGGCCATTTAGTCATTAGGTGGCAGAGCCCCCTAGTATCTGCTGATTCTCCAGCCTTTGACCATAACCACCTCACAAGAAGGACAAGTCCTTGGCTCTGAAGACCTTGGGGAATCGGTAGAAAACAGACATGAAAATGAGCAAGACGTTGTGCGATGAAGCTGTGGGAGTGGGAGAAGAGCACAGTGCACAACCTGCACAACCACCCATTGGCCCTTGGGGGAGAGAGGTGCAAGGAGCAAGGGAGGGAAAGCCTGGCTCCTTTCGGGAGAGACAGGGAATTTGAAGTGGCCGAGATAGGGTTCATAAAAGGTGGTGCTGGGGAAACAGGCCAAGCTGTGCACTGAAGTATCTCCCTCTACCTGACCTCAGGGACCACTCCGATGACCCCACATCAGTGTGTGCACAGCTGTAATCCAGTATATCGGAGACTTCCCCGGCATCTCCACTAGCACGATGGGAACAGGCAAAGCCAGCTCACGCTTACCTGGTACAGACGTGTGTCAGCACTTTACTGAGTAGCCCTTTCCATCGTCCCAACAACTGTAGGAAGGGGGTACAATGATTAGCCCCTTTCAGAGGCAAGGAGATGGAAACTGTGATCGTTAATTTTAGGTGTTAACTTGACTAGGCCATGGTGCCCAGTTGTTTGGTCAAACACTAATCTAGATATTGCTGTGAAGGTATTCTGGGGGTGTGATTAACGTTTAAATCAGTAGAATGAATAGAACACGTTATCCTCCATAATGTGGGTGGGTCTCGTCTAATCAGTTGAAAGGCTTAAAAGTAAAGATTGAGGTCCCCTGAAGAGCAAAGTGTCTGCCTCCAGGCTGCCTTTGGACTCAAGACTGCAACATCAACTCCTGTGGGAATTTCCAGTCTGATGGCCCATCTTGTAAATTTTGAACTTGCCAGCCCCAACAATCATGTTTGCCAAAGCAAACTTCCCTTTCCACAGGCCCTATGAAGAAAGCTGGTTACATTTGCCAAGGATCAGGAAAATAGCCCAGAAGCTTCTTCCTCGGGTAAGCTGGGAGCTGGCACTCACTCAGCTCTGATGCAGAGCCCCTTAGGTGAGGCGTCCTGTGGTGGGGTATTTGCCACCCAGCCAGGCTCCCTAGGGAGACCACAGAAACCCTCCTCTACTCGGGGTCAGAGGCTGCAGGGCCTGTGTCCCAGGTCTGTGACTCTCGCTTCCCCTCTCCCCAGGTCATGGAGCTCCCAGGGTGCCCAGGTTATGTCCCGGGTCCTAGCAGCCCACCTGAAGCCGCCAGCTCTTGGGGGAGGGCAATACTGATCTCTACACTGTATTACCATGCCCTACTTGGTCTCGCAGAGTGACTCAGAGGTTGGCAGAGACTGGGGGTTCTATAAGAAGGGAATTAGAAAGAGATCCAATGAATGAGGCCATGGCATTTGTCAAATCATCCCTCAATGAATTTAAAGGATCTGCTCGAAAGTGCTTCAGGCCTTCTTGGAGGCCTCTGTGCCTGGGCCAGTGAAGGCCTTCGGTCCTCAGCTCCACCCAGGGTCCTGGGTGCCTGTGAAGAGTTCCTTGGATATCCTCAGTGAATATTGCTATTTTCAGATATCCCCCTTCCTAAGAGCACAGAGACTCCATTTTGCAGAATCTTCTCTCTCCTTCCCTGATCCCACCCATCACATCTCTCCTGGGGTGAGGGGTCTGGGAATTGAGGGCTTCCTTCCCAAGCCGGGCTGAGGGATGCCCTGTGAGAGATGCAACCTTCAAATGCAGAGAGGCAAGGACAGAAAATGTAATGGGATGGGGCTCCTTCTGGTGCTGCTGGTATCTGGAAAAGAAAACTGGGGTCTGCTGACCCCCCAAGGCAATGCTGGTCCTTGTTCTGCTTTTTTTTTTTTTTTGTCCTGAGCTGATTTTCCATTGCTCTTTCCATCTATGCCATAAATGTCCCTGGTGCCTGAGCGGGGTGGGGATGGAGGATACACATTTCTAGTTGGTATCTGAGTCCTGAATGACTTCGAACATGGATACTAAC
>NW_028019808.1:0-687 GCF_054177405.1 Leptonychotes weddellii
AAAAAAAAGAAAATATATATTTTTTCTCAAAAATATGTTACTTATGTTCACATTTATGAACTGAAGATTTTTGTAAATTCCTCAGTTTTAATTTCTGATACACTGAATACCAATAGATAAAACCCATATATATAAACAAGAGCTCTTTGGGTCTTTAATAATAAATAAAAGGACTTTGGGTCTTTAATAATTTTTAAGAATGTACAGGGGTTCTGAGACCAGAAAGTCTCTGAACTGCTGCAGTACTATATAGCAGTTGCAGGGGAGGCAGAAGGATGGAAGAGATGACCTATGAAGACTCTGCTGGGTTTTCAGTCTTTCCTTACTCAGCCAACTCTCATCTTTAACCCAACAGTCAAAGCTTGGGAGCAAGAGTTCTGAACTAGGGCATCTCTGGTGTGAATCTATGAAAGGGAAAAGGCACTCCTTTCCTTCTTTCTCCCTAAGTCTCCAGACAAGACTTGGCAGTTGCACAGGGTGAAGAGAGAGACTAGAAAGGTCAGGGAGGGAACTTCCCAGCCATTAAGGAGTTTATTTAGACACCCTGAAATTAAATGGTAAGGACAAGCTATAAGGGGCCACTGCTGGTCCACTTGGGCTCAATATCAGAAACTGGGAGGAGCCAGGGACGACTCCTAGAGCAGTGATACTTGTATTTCTTTCCTCCTGTTCTGGTCCATTTCTTTT
>NW_028019809.1:0-687 GCF_054177405.1 Leptonychotes weddellii
GGAGATATAAGGTTTCCCATTGGGATGTGCAGAGCATAAGGGGAACATCAAAGATGGAAAATGTGTCCATGAGAACTGGAAAGCAGGGCTGTTATCAACCTCTTGGTGGGTGGTATAGCTACATGTATATTGGATCAGACCAAAAAGTACACTTGGGTCAAATTACTCTAGCTTAGAAGCATCAAGCATGGGGTTGGCGGGGGGAGGCTAAATCACAAGATTTATGAGTGTGTGGGGAAGGGGCTTGGGTTAGGGAATGCTGTTCTCACCATGAGCAGAGGAGAGGAGAACCCAAGTCTTTGGAAGCAGTCCAATTCCTCCAAAGGTGTACAGCCTTGACCTTGATGTGACTTTTTTTTCTGCATCTCAGAAAGAGAGGTGGGGGGAGAAAAAACCTGCCCTCGTGGTAGAAGGTGACAGAGCAATTAATAAGGCAGATTCTAAAGCTTCTGAAATGCCCCAAACCAAGGACCCAGGTGTTGAATTCATCTGCTCTAAAGATGAGAAAATAGAAAACTCTCTTTTGGTTCCTATTTGGGTAAAGCTGGACATAAATCATTCTTTGAAAAGGTGTCGTGCTCAAACTCTCACTCTTTGCAGATGATATGATACTTTATGGGGAAAACCCAAAAGACTCCACCCCAAAACTGCTAGAACTCATACAGGAATTCAGTAAAGTGGCAGGAT
>NW_028019810.1:0-687 GCF_054177405.1 Leptonychotes weddellii
GCTACCCCGAAATCCAAAACATTGCTAGAATTTAGCCCCCGGGCAAGGTCAAAGCTCAAGTACCTTATCTCCCCTTCATGAAGTTGCCATATCTGTAAAGCAGCAACCAGACTCAGGATCAGAGTTTTCAAAGCTACAGGTGGGGAAGGGGAGAGGGACAAACAACTTGGAAACAACAGTTGCATCACGTCCTGAAGCCAGCCCCAACTACACAGGCCCGTGGACCTCATGCTGCTCTGCTCCCCAACTCCCCCAAGGCCCCCCTCCCCAAAGTCTTCCTCTCTGACACTTCCTGGCGTGCTCCAAAGCATATCTCACTTTTAGGGTTTCTCAGACAGCTCTGCCACCCCCAACCAGAGGAGCATCCCTCTGGACTGCGCGGCAGCAGGGAGAGGAACCAGTTTTAAACTGTAGGCACTTCCCTCGGACGTGCAGTGATGGGTTCTGGTCGCAGGCAGAGCACTCTCAGGGCTGGGCACCGGGGCTGCAGGAGCAAATAAGCCCAGTCCTGGAGGGGCTCAGGCCCCACCGGGCGGGAGATGCCGGAGCCCCGAGCAAAAGGCTAGAGACACCAGGGAAGGAGCACCGAAGAAGTAGTGGGAGGGGGCAGGAAACAGCCGACAGGTGAAGGGTGACAGGTGCCATGGTGCCCTTCTGCCTCACCTGACCGCGTCCACCTGCTCAGAA
>NW_028019811.1:0-687 GCF_054177405.1 Leptonychotes weddellii
AGCCCTGTGATGGGTATTAAGGAGGGCACATACTGCATGGAGCACTGGGTGTTATACGAAAACAATGGATCATGGATCACCACATCAAAAACTAATGATGTATTGAATGGTGACTAACATAACATAATACAATTAAAAAAAATGTTACAAAAACTATTACAGCATAAAAATTAGAAGCAACTGCTAAAGTCGAAGAATGTTATATGCTCACAGACTCTAAGACCATATTACTTCATCATCAAGCTGTATGTAGTATAAATTCAGTTTAAAATATTAATTAGCCAAGGTGAGAAGGGTTAAACAAATCAGTGTGTATTATGTAGTATATTATATAGCCATTAAAGTTGTATTTAAGTGATTTTAATGATATTGCAAAAGTAGCATGTATACTAGTAGGCAAATATGAGCAAGTTCTAAACAGAATTTATTATCTGATCCAAATTATATAATATATATTCATATAAAGATATATACATATGTGTGTATTAAAGAAAAGCCAGAAGAAAATATATCAAAATGTAAGTATTTAATTTTGGCTTGTAATCTTAGCTGTAATTTAAATATTTCACTTAATATTTTTCTATATCTCCAATATTTTCTTTAATAATCCTAGATTAATCCTAGATTAAGAAGAAAAAATACTTTAAAAGCATGTATTTATTGAACATCTGCTGTGTTCCAAATGTA
>NW_028019812.1:0-687 GCF_054177405.1 Leptonychotes weddellii
CCCGTGGAGTTCTTACATTTAGGACTTAGATCCATTATGAGTTAATTTTTGTATATGGTGTGAGGTAAGGGGACAACATTATTTCATTTCATTTTCATTTTTTAAATTGTGGTAAAAAATACATAAAATAAAATTTGCCACTCACAATGTTGTGAAACCATTACCACTATCTACTGCCAGAACTTTTTACCAACCCAAACAAAAACTCTATAATCCTTTAGCAGGAACTCTTCTCCTCTTCCCCCTGCTCAGCTCCTGGCAACCTCTAATCTACTTCCTGTCTCTATGAATTTGTCTAGATATCTCATGTAAATGGAATCAGACAATATTTGTCCTTTGTGTCTGGCTTTTTCATTTAGCACAATGTTTTCAAGGTTCATCCATGTTGTAGCATGTATCTTTTCTTGGCTGAATTCTATTATATGTATATACCACATTTTGTTTATCTATTCATCTGTTGATGAACACTTGGGTTGTTTCTCCATTTTAGTGATTGTGAATACTGCTGCTGTGAACATTGGTGTACAAATATCTGCTTGAGTCCCTGCTTTCAATTCTTTTGAGTATTACCTAGGAGTGGAATTGCTGGATTGTATGGTAATTCTATGTTTAGCTTGTTGAGGAACCACCAAACTATTTTTCCCAACTTCATTCTTTTGCATGTGGATATTCCTGTTGTCCCTGAAC
>NW_028019813.1:0-687 GCF_054177405.1 Leptonychotes weddellii
CAGGTAACTGCATTCCTGCCTAGATCTCAGGTGGGGCAATAACTAAATCATACTGCAAAAAGTTCTAAAATTATGAACAAGCATTTACAAACAGGAAATATTTAGAAATAGGAACACAGTTGTTCAATAAAATTGGTAACAGTGGACATGATGAGAGAGCCTTAGAGGACAGATGGAAATTAATCATGAAGTTAAAATACACAGCACACAGCGGCCCCAAAAACACTCTGGAATTAATGACTGAAACGCTGCAGGAGTGCTAGAATTTTAAGCCTTACTCTTTTTTTTTTTTAAAGATTTTATTTATTTGACAGAGAGAGACACAGCGAGAGAAGGAACACAAGCAGGGGGAGTGGGAGAGGGAGAAGCAGGCTTCCCGCTGAGCAGGGAGCCCGATGTGGGGCTCGATCCCAGGACCCTGGGATCATGACCTGAGCTGAAGGCAGACACTTAACGACTGAGCCACCTAGGCGCCCTAAGCCTTACTCTTAATATTTTTCAGTAGCTGGCTTGATGGTAAGTATTTTTAAGTACAGTCACACATCTTTGGAATTACTTTACATGCAAAATAATTTTTCAATAAGAAATGTTTACTAAACATCTACTACAGACTAGATGTCATGACAAAAACGAATAAAACAAGCCTCCTAATCTTAAGCAGGTTAAATTATGGGAAAAAATAAGTAG
>NW_028019814.1:0-687 GCF_054177405.1 Leptonychotes weddellii
GGTCTAAATACTTCTTGATTGAGGGCTTGCTAGAAGTAATAAATACCCAAGGTTAATTAGCAGGGACTAATTTTTCTAAGCAGTTCTAACTATACCCAGCTAGTGAGAAGGTGAAGGAGGATGGTAATTCTTACAAGAGGGACAGAGGTAGGAAGAAAGACAGGGTGGGAGGGAGGAAGAAAGAAAAATATTTTCATCTAATTTGGGGAAATAAACCAGGGTAGTTCCTAGGCTCTTAGATTCAGAAAGGAGAATGGAAATAAGGGAAGTGAGCTTATTGAATATCTATCATGTGCCAGATACTCTGGATAGGTTGTTGGAATTTTTAAATTTGATCTGTAGGCCTGTCTACCTTCTTCCTGATATAAGGGTACCTTTAAAAAGTAGATATCAGAGAGAATAAGAAGAAAATGTTTCTTTCATAGCAGAACCTACAGAAGTCTTACCACTTGGCAAGACCAAATCCTCAGTCATGTACAATTTCTTTTTTTTTTTTTTTTTTTAAAGATTTTTTTATTTATTTGAGAGAGAGAGAATGAGAGACAGAGAGCATGAGAGGGAGGAGGGTCAGAGGGAGAAGCAGACTCCCTGCTGAGCAGGGAGCCCGATGCGGGACTCGATCCCGGGACTCCAGGATCATGACCTGAGCCGAAGGCAGTCGCTTAACCAACTGAGCCACCCAGGCGC
>NW_028019815.1:0-687 GCF_054177405.1 Leptonychotes weddellii
AGCAGCCATGGCATGAGCAGTACCTGCTGGACGTCTTCTTGTTCCTGCTGCTGGTCACCCTGGGCACCCTGTGGCTCTGTGGGAAGCTGCTGGGCGTGGTGGCCAGGTGGCTGTGTGGGGCCAGGAAGCTGAAGAAGGCCTGATGGAGGTGCAGCCTTGACAGGTGTTTGGGGAGCCACTGGTTGTAGAAGGCTTTCCCTTAGCACAGAACACCCCTGGTGTCGTCCCCATATTGGCACTTGATTGGCACACAAATTGTGAATTGTGTTTCACTATTTTCTGCCTCTGTTTAGAAATTCTTGTGAAGCGCTCTTGGGGGTCTTTCAAAAAAATTATGGTAATATACACCACATGAAATTGACCATTTTAGCCATTAAGTATAGAGTTTAGTGGCATTAAGTACATTCATATTGTGGTTTAAATAATACTACTATCCATCTCCAGAACTTTTCATCTTCCCAAACTAAAACTGCACTGATTAAATAATAATACTACCCCATGCCCCCACCCCTGACTCTTGGCAAATCCCTGTTCTACTTCTGTGTCTATGAATTTGATCTCAGGCTTCTTAACCCTCATCAGTGGACTCCTCACTGAGACTCAAACCTTCAGCAGACAGCCCCCATCTTCCTCCCCACTCCCTGTTCCTAGACACAACACCCTGCCTAGTCATCCTGTTGTTCTCTG
>NW_028019816.1:0-687 GCF_054177405.1 Leptonychotes weddellii
GATGTATGACTCGATCCCAGGACTCTGAGATCATGACCCAAGCCAAAGGAAGACACTTAACCGAGCCACCCAGGTGCCCTAGAAATGCAAATTCTTGGGCCTAATTACAGACCTAATGAACCAGAAACTCTGATTAGATGGCATTTAGGGGACGCCTGGGTGGCTCAGCAGGTTAAGTGTCCAACTCTTGGTTTTGGCTCAGGTTATGATCTCAGGGGTGTGAGATGGAGCCCCACATTGGAGTCTGTGCTCAGCATGGAGTCTGCGTGAGATTCTCTCTCCCTCTCCCCCTGCTCACTCACTCTAAAATAAGTAAATAAATAAAATCTTTAAAAAAAAATCTTTGTTAGATGGCATTTAGTACTACAGATGACAAGAAGGTGAGAATGATTTCATCCAAACTGTTATTGAATACCTAGTCTGAGTCAAGTGCTGGGTAAGGCAGTTTACATACACTAATCCTAATCCTCATAATAACTCTGCAAGATAGGTCTTATTACCTGATTTTTACAAACAAGGAAAGTAAGCTTAACAAAGTCAATAAATACATGTATGGGGACAAGGAGTATATGGGAACTCTCTGTCCTTTTGCTTAGCTATGAACCTGTAAGTGCTCTAAAAACTAAAGTCTATTAAAAAAAGAGTAAAGCAGATGTGGCAGTGCTGATATACGAAGTTAGGTCTGCC
>NW_028019817.1:0-687 GCF_054177405.1 Leptonychotes weddellii
GAATGGTTATAGTTATTGATTCTAGCTATCATCTTCCTTGTCAGTCATCCTTTGAAAAATGTCTTAAGCCAGTCCCTTTATCATCATTCCCATCCAGACTCACAGGCTCACACCTACGGTACTGCAGTAGCCTTTGGGGACCAAATATTCTCATTTCCCTTAATAATCCTTTGAAAAATAAACACTGGGTTTATAAACAATTTCAATTCTTTTACTTAAAAAATATATATTTGATTGACTATTATGTCAAGTATAAAGTATATAAACTATTCTGCCTCAGTTTCAAGACCTTTAGTAATTTGGTACTACCTATTAGAAAGGCATTAGTTATATAGTAGCAAATTGCTGAAATACTTTTTAATTTAATACTATTTCATGTATGTTAAATCCCCTGATTCTCATTAGTTATAGACTTGTTGAGGATGGAGAACACTTCTTAGGAATCCACTATGGCATTTCATACAGTTTTATCATAGCCAACTAACAATTGTTTAACTGAACTAAGCACTTTTGTTTAAATATCCAAATAATTCAGGAGAGGACCTTTTTTTAAGGTCATTGCTTTTATCTGGGCCAGGGGCTGTCAATCCTACCAAAAATTAAAAGCATGTGGAGTTTTGGGGGGCGTAGCAAGATGGCGGAGGAGTAGGAGACCTGGATTTCGTCTCTTCTCAGGAATTCAGCTGG
>NW_028019818.1:0-21013 GCF_054177405.1 Leptonychotes weddellii
TCTCCTTGTTGATCTTTTGCTTAGACGATCTGTCCATTTCAGTGAGGGGGGTGTTAAAGTCCCCCACTATTATTGTATTGTTGTCAATGTGATTCTTTGCTTTTGTTATTAACTGCCTTATATAATTGGCTGCTCCCATGTTAGGGGCCTAGATATTTACAATTGTTAGATCTTCTTGTTGGATAGACCCTTTAAGTAGGATATAGTGTCCTTCCTCATCTCTCATTACAGTCTTTGGTTTAAAATCTAATTTGTCTGATATAAGGATTGTCACCCCAGCTTTCTTTTGGTGTCCATTAGCATGGTAAATGGTTTTCCACCCCCTCACTTTAAACCTGGAGGTGTCTTTGGGTCTAAAATGAGTCTCTTGCAGACAGCATATCGATGGGTCTTGTTTTTTATCCAATCTGATAGCCTGTGTCTTTTGATTGGGGCATTTAGCCCATTTACATTTAGGGTAACTATTGAAAGATATGAATTTGGTGCCACTGTATTGCCTGTAAGGTGACTGTTACTGTGTATTGTCTGTGTTCCTTTCTGGTCTATGTTGCTTTTAGGCCAGGCTAAGTACTCTGCTCGGCTTTGCTCTCAGGAGACAGTGTACTGTTCTTAATAAATTGTTTTGTGCTTGCTACTTTCCTTCTGGCTGTCTCTATTTGTGTGTGGATCCTCATGTAAATCTTTCACAGGGAATCCAAGAATGGAGATCTCCATTCACACAATGCAGGCTCTCCCAGTGGTAACACTGCCACTCGCCTGTTGCCTCTGTTGAGTCTCACATTACACTGTATACCTAAGGTGTATTGAGCATAAGGAGAGAATTTGAGGTGCTCTGGCTCCCAAACCAAGGCTTCAGTAAAAACAGTGCTCCAACATACAGTCCAAACTTCTTTCTTTTAAAAGACCCTTTTGAGAGTCAGGATCTTGGGGCTGGATTTGCCCCAGCTAAATGAAGAGGAAGGAGAAAACCATATATACACACACTCACAAAGAAACATGTCTGTATAATTGCTTTAAACTCCTACTTTATTGTACCAACATAAATGACAGACCTGGTTTACATTTCCCAACTTATAAAATAGAAGGGATAAAGTATTTATTCCTCTAACTGCTTTAAATCATAGCTAATGATAAGTAATTACAAGTAATCTCTCAGGATGAAAAACATCATTTAAGAACATAATTTTTATGACTTAAATTTTTCATTGCTCTAAAGAAGTTGCAAAAATGCACCTTACATCACTGTGGGAAAATCGCCTTCCCTTAAATCTCTCTGGTCAAAATGAATTGTGTCTCAAGCTAGTTTGAGAAAAATTCCAGCATGACTGGAAGCTTTGACTGTCACTGCCTTTGTGTCACTTGGGAACTGTAGCAGGTAAAGCCCAGTAGTGCTTGCTCTGTGTCACAAAGGATTCTTGGAACCTTTGTCATTAGTCTACCAACAAAATGAAGCTAGGTCATATTTTGGAGAGGCAATAGTATAATACAGTGGTTAAGAACACAGGCTTTGGAGTCAGATAGACCCTACTACCATAAAATACTGCATATTATTCCAAAATACCTGCTCTCTACAGACTTTTTCCTATGGGCTCTCCCTGTGGGGGATATCCAAAACCCATCATCCATGTTACTTTCTTCGTCAATGGGATATGAGCGAAAGTGACAGAGCTTTAAGATCCATTTTATGGTTAGCTACACATGCTCTTTTTCCTCTGCTGTGAGACCAAAAATATAAAGGCTACTCTTTAGCTCAAATCCCTGAATGAAGGGGATGTGGAGCAGGACCACCTCCTCCTGTAGCCAACATTAACAAAGGTGAATTAAACTTAAATAAATTTCAGTTAGTGTAATCCATTGAGATTTTGGGATACACTTACCATCAAACTAGCCTATTCAGGATGATACAGAAATTGCCCTGAAAGTACAATTCCCTGCTGTTAAAAACAAAAAACAAAAACAAACCCCTGAAATCTGTGAACTGTTTTGGGGGCTGGCCAGGAGGCAGCAAAGAAACTGTTATTGCAGGCAGGAAGCCATCGAAGGCACTGGTGGAACATTTAGCAATACTGTTGCCCACAGTAGCTTGGAAAGCAGGTAAGGTATTTAATTAACTTGTGGCTCTAGGTGAAGCAATTAGAAAATAGAATGTTTGTAGCATAAATTGTTCACTGTTAAGTTGTATTTGACAAGTTACTGAGATGAGGTTAGGAAAGAATTGACTGATTTGCAAGAAAATGTAGAAAGCAAGAGAGAGAGTCCAGAAATTCTGGGACCTATCATGTTAAAAATTTTTTTTAAAAACGATAAAACTTCTGAGAAAATCTTTGAGCAACAAAGGCTGAAGAAACCCAGATTTCTGGCAAAAACCAGTCCAAGGGTATGACTGCCATGGTCTTTGTTGAAATCTCTGAATCAATTCAGCTGGTGTCCAGGAAATCTTTTCAAATGGAAAACATGGCTCAGGATAAAGAGACTTCCAGGTTCTCCCACAGGAGCCTGATAGACTAGAATCATTAGCAATTAAAGAGGGGCATATCTGGAAAAGAACTGGAGGTGTGGCTCCTGGCATATGGAACTGGCTGGAATTTGTTTAAAGGGATACAGAGCCAATCTTCTGTGGGCAAGAAGCAGGTTACAATAGCCACACCACTTCCAAGGAGGGCAGTGCCCAATGTGTATTTTAGATAGAGCCAAGGCGGAAAAGGAAAATAAAGGATCATCCAGGGGACAGAGGCAAGGTCCTTGAGAACAGTTAGAACAGTAGCCTGGGGAGTTACTTCCAGGGCATAGAAGCAGTTAATCAAGGAGCAATCCCACCTCCGGGGTAGGGGGCTCTTGCAACGACTGCCCAATGTCATTCTAGGATTCTTATGGGTCCATGACTGCTGTGTGGTTTCCATTTGTCTTCTTTCCAAACAAGAGAATTTATTGCCATCAATCAGCTCCTATGCCACCAGCATATGCCAAATGTACAGTAATATGCTGGTAAATGTGTAATAACTCTCTCTCTAGGGAAAAAAAGCCCTGATTTCTAGCATTTGCCCATTTCTGTGGTGTAAATAATTCCAAACTGTGGCCAATTTTAAGCTACTAATGTGACATTTGCAAAATTCCTGAAAATGTAACGGTTGACTCTCCTAAGGAGACACAAGCCAGCCCGCACAGCACTGGTCTGTGTGTAAAGCAGACTTACTTCATTTTATGTATGATTGATGGATTGTTCATGGGTCTCGAGCCATACCCAGACCTGATATAGAGACTATCACAAAATCCTAGACTTTCAGTCTGGTCTTACGTTAAGATAAAACTTTGGAATTGACTCCAGTAAAGGAAGAAGCAAATATTTGTAACCCAATTATAGACTTCAGTGAAGTGTGATAGTGTCCAAACTATGTGCTTCCTCTGTATGGGGAGATGATACATCCCCATTCTGCTGATGTCAGACCTGCTCAGGTGGCTTGCTGCGGGCTGCGAGTAGAGGCATATGAGTTTCTGAGCAGAACCACTGTCCATTCCAGTCTCTGCCATGAGCCCAGCAATGATTCAGGGAGGGATGCATTGACAGGTTGGATCCTGGAACGAGCAGGGTAGGAAGCAGAGCCAGCAAGTAATAAATGCACCCATGCAGTTAAAAACCACAGAGGGTTTATTGTTTGTTTTTAACCACAGTGTTGCCTAGTTACTTAATAACATTGTTAAGATAATTATTTCTTCTGGGGTGCCTGGGTGGCTCAGCCAGTTAAGCGTCTGACTCCTTATTTTGGCTCAGGTCATGATCTCAGGTTTATAAGATGAGCCCTGTGTGGGGCTTCACACTGGGCATCGAGTCTGCTTAAGATTCTTTCTCCCTCTCCTCCTGCCCCTCCTCCTGCTCATGCTCGTGTGCATTCTCGCTCTCTCTCTCTCTCAAAAAAAAAAAAAATATATATATATAATTTTTTATATATTATACATATATAATTACTTTTCTCAGGCTTTTCTGTAGGAAATGGGATAATGATACTACCTCATTAGGGTTTTTGTGATGACTGAAAAAGTCACTATTTGAAAATGTCTGACACAGAGGAGCCCATCTATCATTGGCACTAATTGGTATTTGTTGTGAGCTGGAGACGAAGGTGATGATGATGTCGTATCATTAGAATTTCATAGTGTAAGATGTTGTGGCATGAGCAGTTATGTAGGAGAAAGCATTCATCTTCAGGAAAACTCCCAAGAGAGCTTTCTGTTTAATAAAATAATTGTCCATAAAAGCCTTCAGATAATAAACATCTTATCAATATTAAGTCTTGATGGAGTCATAAGACCTGAGCTGGAGCCCAATATTATCACTTAAAATCCACATAGCCTTGGACAAACAGCTTGACCTTGAGCCTCTGTCTCTTCTGTTAAATGAGTGTGATAATATCTGCCCTCACCCAATTCAAGGGATCATTTGCAAAATGCATGAATTTTATCTGAAAGCACTGTATAAACTGTGAAGTGCTATAGTAATGTAAGAGCTTATGAATACTTTATAACTTACTATCTACTTAGTTTTCCCTATTTATGTTCTTTTTTTCTTAAAAAACTCCTCTCCATCTCCTGCTTTCCAAAGGAAAAGACAGTCTTTCCTTGACATGTCAGTTTATGCAAAGAAAAATGCAATTTTGCCTCTGTTCGCTGAACATATTACTTTAAATGCCCCAGAACAACTCAGTGGAATATACCATGCCAGATCATTCCCAGGGAGTTGGAGAGTGCATGTCCCCACAGTGAAGAGGTGAGGCCACATTACGTGATTCAGTCCGATTCAGTCCTGGAGTGAATACTCCAACTTTTTGGTGAGAAAATTGCAGCTTTTGAAGCAGGCTAGTCACCAATGCTGATGCTTTCCTGTGAGCTTCGAAGAGGCACAGGTTAAGTGGTACAAATAGGCTGAGGAGTGATAGTGCAACCTCAGGGAAATATTTTCAAATGTGCACGAATGGTGCCGATAGATATCTGATGCTTAATTGGTGTGCAATTTCATTATCAGACTTAATATGATTCTGTACATTTTTTTATTATTATTTAAAAATTTTTTTTTTCGAAATCAGAGAGAGAGAGAGAGTGAGCACAAGCAGGGAGAGGGGCAGGCAGAGGGAGAAGCAGGCTCCCCTCTGAGAAAGGAGCCCAAAGCCGGACTCCATCCCAGGACCTTAGGATCATGACCTGAGCTAAAGGCAGCCACTTAACAGGCTGAGCCACCCAGGCGTCCCGATTCTGTACATTTTAAGAGGACTTTTTAAAAAAGAAAAAATAGATTTTAAGAAATGATCTATTTGTATAAAATAAGTCTGGAGTCAGACTGACTTGAGTTTAAATCCTGTCCAGGCCACTTATTAGCTGTGTGATCTTGTGTAAGTTACTTCACCTCTCTGGAACTTCCGTCTCTTCATATGTAAATTAGGAATAATAATAGATCTATTTCATTGCATTGTATGAGCATTAACGAGCAAGACAAGTAAAGTATTTAGCACATGCCTGGGCTTACGGTTAGAGTTCAGTACAAATTCTGTTACACCTTACTGAGTTACTTGGTTTTGCTTATGCGAACTTGAGACAAGCATCCCTTTTAGACTTTTAATGCTTATTTGTTTTACTCACTCTTTCTTCAAAAGAGCCATTTTCTTCCTATTTATTATTACTGGTATTCAGCACCACTAACTGGTCTAAACTGTTTTGCGAATAGGCAACATTCCAAGCTGTGTCTTTTCTATTCTTAATTGTGTGATGAGACTCAGAAACACACACTACTCGCCCACGCCAATGAGAATCTATAGAGAATGCATTAGAAAAATTTTCTTTCATTTCTGTCAATTGCTGCTCCCTGTTTATGTATTCATTTTATAGGTTGATTCATCTTTATTATTAATTAAAACCTTAAATTACCATCCAAATTGGAATTAAAGTAAAATGTCAAAGGCATTTACATTTCAAAACTAGATATTCCACAAGTACAATTAATCTCAGAGCCTTAAAAAGAAAGGAAAATCATATTAGTGTTAAAATCCTAGACCCAGCACGAAAAGTAGCTTGTGAAATAAGCTATTTATGTGGTAGCAAGCATTAGCCAGGGCATGAAGCAAAAAGTTCTACCTATGGAGAGACTGTTGGAGGTCCCCTGCTGAATGAATGGGGCGTGAGAAAATAAATAAGGTTGAAGCAAATAATGAAAATGAAGCATTCCTCCCCACTTCATTTCCAGACCGATTATAAATTGTCTTTAATCATAATCTCCAGTATTAGAGATTTCATCAGTTTATTTTTATCATGTGTTAGCATATTCTTGCTCCTTCCTGGGAATAAATGATCTGTTTTGGCCCAAGCCTTTTCATTTTGCAAAATTACTATTCCTTTTGCATCTCTCCTGCTGCTCCATATGACTACAGAATATTTGTTAAGTACAGGAAAAATTCATGTTTTCCCCCTGCTTGTCAGGTCTAATGTGGAGGAAGGACTAATGAAAACCATTTTTCATGCTTATTCAACAGAAACCATTAAAATGAAATGAATGAAATGCCTTTTGCTTAAATTGAAACCTGCCCAAATGTTTCTGTAGAGAATCTGTTTCTCTCTCTTTTTTAAACTAAATAAGCTGACCTCCTGTTTGTTTGGGTAACAATTTCTTGCATTTCCCCAGGAGCAAGTTACTCGGGATGGTAAACTCAACATGTTGACGAGGCCTTCACAGCAGTGTTAACCATCTGGGCTGTGAAAGAATTGGTCCAATTTGAGGTAAGGAGCACAGACTCCATGATGCAGTCTGGCACCCCATATCACTCACAGTCCAAACTGTCTCTGAACTGGCTTCTGGATGAAGCAGAAAGGCAGATGAGGCTCAGAAAGCAGAGGGGTAAGATGGGGTCCTGAAACCCCCAGTTTCTTTCCTCAGTGGGGCTCAGTTCATTCTTATTTTATCAGAGGATAGGTCTCTGTGGTAGGAGTCTTTGCTCAAATCTGTATTCTGAGCTCCCTGAAGGAGAGTATGATCCAGACCTGGGGCTGCAGACAGGGTTTAACATGAGGAGAGTGGGAGAGGCAGAGAAGTGGGAGGCTGGCCTAGAGAGACTGCTGAGCTTGCACTTGAGAAAAATTGGACCTATGTACTTCAGAGGTCAAGTGGAAATATGTCCTTCAGAGGTCAAGTGAAAATAAAACAAAGTCTTGGCAAAAGGGATAGGGGCTAAGGAAGAACCTGGTAGAGATAATGGGTTTGGAACCAAAGGAGTGAGAGCAAGTGAATTTAGACTAGAATGTGGGAGGCAAATATTGAGTGATTCACAAATCTCAGGAACATCTGTGAGAAAGGAGGCAAAATAGTCAAGAATAGTAATGGCAAGATCCTGATCAATGAAAATGACACTCCTTAAAACCCAACTTTCTTCCTATTTCACATTTGCCCCTATAGCTCCTCAGCTCATCATGGCATGGGAGAAGCAGTGCAAGTATGCTGACTGGTCTGACTTTAAGCGGTCCCGCAGAGCAGCCTGGAAATCCTATTTGCTCAGCTACAAATCTAGATGAGAAGTCATCACCTTTTCTCTCTTCAAACCTCCTTCATTCTAACTCTAGTTGTTGACTTTGATTCTTATTTCACTGAGAAAGTAGAAGCATTCTGAAGAATGTCCCACATGTTCCCCAACAGCATAACTTCCCGCCGACCTGCATTTGTACCCACACACTTTGACATCTTTCCACTTCCATAGATGAAACCAATATGCTCCTGTCAGAGACAAACACCCACCCCAGTGCATCAGACCCTCTTCCTTCTAAGCCGTTTGAGACATTACCCCAGGGATTCCCCCCGCTTCTCCTGTGTATCATCTCATCAGCATAAAGCCATGCTGAATTTCTTCCACAGCCCACTCCAACTACCACCCCATTTTTCTGCTCCTAAAGAACTCCAACTGGAGTCCTTATCATTCCACAAAATGGCTCCTGTCAAAGTTAGTAATGACCTCCATGTTGCTAAATAAAAGGCCAATTATTAGCCCTTATTTAGCTTGGGCTATTAGTAGGATTTGACAATGTTGATAAATTTCTCCTTGCAACACCCTTTTCACATAGTTTCTGGAACACTACACACTACTGATTTTTCTCCTACTTCATAGCTGCTACTTCCCAAGCTCCTTTGTTTGTCGCTCTCATTTACCAAACTTACAAACATTGGAGTGCCCAGAGCTCAGCCCTTGGACCTTTTCTGTTCTCGATCTATACCCACTCTTTAGGTATCTATCTCTCTTGTGTCAGGTAGCTGTGAATTCTATCACCATGTTGATGATTCCTAAATTTCTCTCTCTCCTGAACTACAGACACATATACTCAACTGTGTACTCGACATCTCAACTTGGATGTCCCATGAAAAGTTTAGTGTTTCAAAACCAAGCTCTTTTTTTTTTTCTTCCAAATTTTTATTTAAATTCTAGTTAGTTAACATATAGTGTAATATTGGTTTCAGGAGTAGAATTTCGTGATTCATCACTTGCATGTAACACCCAGTGCTCATCATAACAAGTGCCCTACTTAATACCCATCATCCATGTAGCCCTTCTCCCCATCCACCTCCCTCCACCAACCCTCACTTTGTTCTCAATTGTTAAGAGTCTTTTACAGTTTGTTTCCCTCTCTCGTTTTTCTTTTTTTCCCCCTCCCATATGTTCATTTGTTTTGTTTCCTAAATTCCACATATGAGTGAAATCATATGATATTTTCTTTCTCTGACTTATTTTGCTTATCATAATACATTCTAGCTCTATCCACATTGTTGCAAATGGCAAGATTTCATTCTTTTTGATGACTGAGTAATATTCCATTGTGTATATATACCACATCTTCTTTATCCATTCATCTATTGATGGACGTCTGGGCTCTTTCCATAGTTTGGTTATTGTTGATAATGCTGCTATTAACATCAGGGTGCATGTACCCCTTTGAATCTGTATTTTTGTATCCTTTGGGTAAATACTTAGAACTGCAATTGCTGAGTCATAGGGTAGTTCTATTTTTAACTTTTTGAAGAACCTCCATACTCTTTTCCAGAGTGGCTGCACCAGTTTGCATTCCCACCAACAGGGTAAGAGGGTTCCCCTTTCTCTGCATTCTCACCAACATCTGTTGTTTCCTGTGTTGTTAATTTTAGCCATTCTGACTGGTGTGAGGTGGTATCTCATTGTGGTTTTGATTTGTTTTTCCCCGATGATGAGTGATGTTGAGCATCTTTTCGTGTGTCTGTTAGCCATCTGGATGTCTTCTTTGCAGAAATGTCTATTCATATCTTCTGCCCATTTTTATACTGGGTTATTTGTTTTTTGGGTGTTGAGTTTGATAAATTCTTTATAGATTTTGGTTACTAACCTGTTATCAGATAGGCAATTTGCAAATATCTTCTCCCATTCTGTAGGCTGCCTTTTAGTTTTGTTGATTGTTTCCTTCACTGTGCAGCAGCTTTTTATCTTGATGAAGACCCAGTAGTTCACTCTTGCTTTTGTTTCCCTTGCCTCCAGGATATGTCTGGTAAGAAGTTGCTATAGCCAAGGTCAAAGAGGTTGCTGCCTGTGTTCTCCTCTAGGATTTTGATGACTTTCTGTCTCATATTTAGGTCTTTCATCTATTTTTGAATTTATTCTTGTGTATGGTGTAAGAAAGTGGTCTAATTTCATTCTTCTGCATGATGCTGTCCAGTTTTCCAACACCTTTTGTTGAAGAGACTGTCTTTTTTCCATTCAATATTCTTTCCTGCTTTGTCGAAGATTAGTTGACCATACAGTTGTGGGTCCATTTCTGGGTTTTCTATTCTGTTCTGTTGTTCTCTGTTTTTCTGAGAGTACCTACTGTCTTGAGGACTACAGCTTTGTAATATAGCTTGAATCGTGGTGACTCCAGCTTTGATTTTTCAGGATTGCTTTGGCTATTTGGGGTCTTTTGTGGTTCCACACAAATTTTAGGACAGTTTGCTCTAGTTTTGTGAAAAATGCTGGTGGTATTTTGATAGGGATTCCATTAAATGTGTAGTTTGCTTTGGGTAGTATAGACATTTTAATAATACTTTTCTTCTAATCCATGAGCATGGGATGTTTTTCCATTTCTTTGTGTCATCTTCCATTTCTTTTATCCATGTCTTACAGCTTTCAGAGTACAGATCTTTTACCTCTTTGGTTAGGTTTATTCCTAGGTATCTTATGGGTTTTGGTGCAATTGTAAATGGGATTGATGCCTTGATTTCTCTTTCCACTGCTTCATTATTGGTATATAGAATTGCAATAGATTTCTGTATATTGATTTTCTATCCTGTGACTTTACTGAATTCATGTATTACTTCTAGCAATTTTTTTTGGTGGAGTCTTTTGGGTTTTTCGTAGAGTACCATGTTGTCTGTGAATAATGAAAGTTTGATTTCTTTCTTGCCAATTTGGATGCCTTTTATTTCTTTTTGTTGTCTGATTGCTGAGGCTAGGGCTTCCAGTACTATGTTAAATAATCATGGTGAGAGTGGACATCCCTGTCTTGTTCCTGACTAGAGGAAAAGCTCCCAGTTTTTCTCCATTGAGGATGATATTAGCTGTGGGTCTTTTGTGTATGGCCTTTATGATGTTGAGGTATGTTCCCTCTATTCCCTACTTAGTTGAAGGATTTTTTCTATCAAGAATGGATGCTGTATTTTGTCAAATGCCTTTTCTGCATCTATTGAGAGGATCATATGGTTCTTATCCTTTCTTTTATTAATGTGGTGTATCACATTGATTGATTTGTGAGTATTAAACCACCTCTGCAGCCCAGGAATAAATCCCACTTGATCATAGTGAATAGTTCTTTTAATGTACTGTTGGATTCGATTTCATATCTTGTTGAGAATTTTTGCATCTGTGTTCACTGAAGATATTGGCCTGTAATTCTCCTTTTTAGTGGGGTGTTTGTCTGGTTTTGGAATCAAGGTAATGCCGGCTTCATAGAATGAATTTGGAAGTTTTCCTTCCATTTCTATTTTTTGGAACAGTTTGAGAAGAATAGGTATTGGGCGCCTGGGTGGCTCAGTTGGTTAAGCGACTGCCTTCGGCTCGGGTCATGATCCTGGAGTCCCGGGATCGAGTCCCGCATCGGGCTCCCTGCTCAGCAGGGAGCCTGCTTCTCCCTCTGACCCTCCCCCCTCTCATGTGCTCTCTGTCTCTCTCATTCTCTCTGTCTCAAATAAATAAATAAAATCTTTAAAAAAAAAAAAAGAAGAATAGGTATTAACTCTTTGAATGTCTAGTAGAATTTCCTTGGGAAGCCATCTGGCCCTGGACTTCTGCTTGTTGGGAGATTTTTGATTCCTGATTCGATGTCTTTGCTGGTTATGGGTCTGTTCAAATTTTCTATTTCTTCCTGTCAAAACCAAGCTCTTTCTATTGCCCCTTGAACATATTACTTCTGAAGTCTTCTCCAACAAGTAAATGGCAACTTCATTCTCCCAATTTACCTCCTCTCTAAAATCCCCCATTCAATCCATCAATATATTTTACTCTTTCTACCTTCAAAATACACCCAGAATCTGACTCCTGCTACCTGCATGGTTCAAGCAGCTGTCATCTCTTTTTCTGGATGTTTGTAATGTTCTCTTACCTGGTTTTTCTGTTTTTACATTTGCCCCCACTAGTAAACATTACTACTGCTCATTGAATTCTGGTTTCTTTCCTTCCTGGGAGGACTATATTTCCCGGGGCTTCTGACTAGTTCTTGGCAATGGAGTTTGAGTAGAAGCAAAAGTCCCCTGTGGACCTTCCAGTTCACTTTCCCCTTGTCAGTGAAGATGTCAGCTGAGTGTTGAAATAATGAAGCCACAAATAGAGGCAGCCTGGATCACTGAATCACCATGCAGAAGACATCTGCCTGGAGCATCACTGGACTTCTATCAAATTTTGAATGAAGGTAAGTCAAATCATGTGTTTGTATTTCACTCAGAGTAAAACCAAAAGTCCTTAGAGTAGCCTGCAAGACCCTATATAATTTTTACCATTACCTCTCTGTCTTTAACTCCTATTACTCTTCCCTTTGCTCACTCTACTCTTTCTGGGCTTGCCTTAGGACAGCTTGTGCATTTCTGTTTCAGGGTCTTTGTTCTTATTGTTTCCTCTGCCTATCATGTTTCTGAGTATCTGTGTGGCTACTCCTTCATCTTCCTTGGATCTATTCAGGAATGATACCACCGACTTATTACCAGTTTTAAGAGTTTATCCCCCCTTGGAACTCCCCAGCTCTTTCTGTACCTTTGTTTCCTCTTTAGTATGTATCAACATCTGACATATTATATATTTTACTTGTTTATTTATTTATTGTCTGTCTTCCCCAATTAGAATGGATGCCTCATCACAGCAAGGATATTTATCTTTTTTGTTGTTGTTGCTCCCCCACTGCTCTATTGTCAGTGCCTAAAACAATGCCTCGTATGTAGTAGGCAAGCAATAAATGTTTGTGGAATGGATGAATAAATGAATGAAACCTCCTTTCTCCAACTGCAACATCTGACGATGACAAATGCTTATTAATGTGCTATGAATGGAATGTGTGCCACATAACCCCAGAAATTCACATGCTAGCCTACCTAAAAAGGAAAAGTCATGCACAAAGAGTTGCCAGTGGGAATCAGAGCCCTACATAGCTTAGATCCAAACCAAAGAGTGCAAATTGTAAATTTTTAACTACTTTAATTAAAATAAACAGCAGTAGGCAAGAGCTTGATTTTTTTTTCTATAATTGAATCTATTCATTTTTATAAAATACCTACAATGAAATCTGGAAAGGATATTACACAGCCCATTAGTATATAATAATCGATGCAGAAAATATATTGCACAATAAATAGAGTAGTGAATGAGGTGGAGATTATGTGTGTGGTGTGTGTGTATGTAAGTGAGAAGTCAATAAGTGATTATGAATGTCCTCCTCACATTAAAGTTGTCACCCACTTGCAGTCGTTTGCTATTTACATGTAGAGCTATTTTCATATCCACAGTTCAACCAGAAGAGTTCAAGACCTTAATGTAAAAAAAAAAAGATCAAAAAAAGAAAAGTTCTCGAGAATACAACATGCCCCAAATGCAAACTTATATCAAATAGAGATTTTATTAAATAAAAATAAATAAGTGAATAAAATAAAATTTAAGTTGCTATTTTCTTAAAAATACTTAATAAATTTAGAACAATCTGCTAAAGGGTTTCTGTGACATATGAACAGGCTGCCATCACTAACCATCGGGAAAGGCTGCTTGAACATTTTTTGGGGGTTTTCTTTGGATTCAGAATCTGAGTGGTAAGAATATGCACTTGAGCTGCATAGAAAATCAGACAGCATAAGGGTCTTCAGCATAGGAAATGAGACTGGATTTCTGTGGCCCACAACCCCAGAATTTACTTTTGACCAGCACTGCCTTTGTATTCGGAGACCAATTTTCAGCTGAATTTTTTGGGTTGTGTGGACTATGAAATTGAGGTATGCCCTCAGGACTTTGTAAGTATGAGTTATTTCCCAGTCAAAAAAGAAGACAAAAAAGCCTGTTTTTTAGAGAGTTGGTTATGAGACAGTGTGGAAGCAGTAGGACACCCAGGTTCTAGAACTCGTTCTGCAATAGACAAAAATGACATCACTTTTCTGACACTGTTTCTTTACCAAACAGAATGCAATGGCTACTCAGAGTAACCCCTGAGGATTTAGTGATCTCCAAATAAAACGAATATCAAGGGCTGTAAACAAATCTCTAGAAAAATCCAAAAACATATTATATGTTATCATATATGGTTGAGGATCTCAGTGATCCAGTTACTTTCCAGAGTAAACTTGCCCTTCAAACCTAGGCAAAGTCTCATCACATTTACTCCACACATAATATTTTGTTTGATGATTTCAGGATACTGAGAGATTGTTTAAGAATATAATTAGAATGTAGTATTCATAAGCATCCTTTGAATTCAGGACAGATATGATTTCCAAGAACAAATGAAATCTTACAACACTTTGTCTATTTATATGAACAGATTTATGATTTGATTTTTTGCTTCATTTCTTGTTGGCTCTAATTATGGCTACTTGCTGAGTAATCATTAAGATCCTTGCTTGGTTGTTCTGATGTGGTCATTCAGATATGTCTAAATGCCTCAACTGGTTTCACACACGAACATTATCAGGTTTTTACATGTAAAGAAAAGGTAAGATTATAATTAGAAAATACTTGCCCAATGAGGGAGCATATAACCTCCAATATGCCACATAAAAGTGTTCAAGAGAAGAGTTGCTGGAGTTTAGAATATATATTATTCCACAGATTTTGATGTATAAGCCCAGATAATTAGAGGAAAGTCTCTCTGCAGAGAACTTGCTTCTAGTCTTGGCAATTTATACATTTCTGAAGTCTTCAGAAGAGACTCCCTAACAGTAAGAAAAAATTGCCTCCCTAACAGTAAGAAAGATTATTTAAATTTATCTAACCCCATTTCTCCCATTTGTCCTTTAACCCACCCTAACTACTCCCTTTACTTTCTGCTTTCTTATTTTCTTCCTCGGAAAGCTCTTTGCCTTTTCTAACATAAAAATGCCTGGCTTTTCTGGATTTCTCTCTTTCTCCTCAGATCAATATGACAAAAGTTTCAGAAAGCAGAGTCTAGCTTACACAGCAACATCCTGGATGGTAGGAGAAGTTCCTCCATTCTCTAGACAATGGCCCTTCTGCAACTGGAAGTCTATGAACAAATACAGATTAATTTTTATCTCTGTTCTATTTGTAAAAGACACAGAAAACCTGAGAATTTTTCATTGTGGCCCTCCCACCTGGCCTATTCACCTGCAACTGTCCTTCATCTGCAAGTTGATCTTGCGCATGATCTTAGTCCCTGACTGTTTGTTTCCATCCGTCCAGGTAAAGGCCATACTGGGCAAACAATGGCTGCTAATCTGTAGGAGCGATCTTTTCTCTTTGAGGAACCATTTTTGACCAACAGTTCCCAAAGCCAAGTGAACTTCAGTCGACCCTTCCTCCGTCAGCCCTACACAAAGTTACACCCTCCTTCCCCAAGTTAGAATATTCCTTTAGAGTCTTTTCAAGCCTGACATTTTTGAATACAGGTTTATGGCAATGGTGCTTTGGTTGATTTCCTTTCATGCATGTACTTATCTAAACACAATAGGAGCCATGAGAAATAATGTACTGTGCCACGATGAGTATGGTAGGCTGAATTATGGCCCCCAGAAAGACTGAAGTCCTAATCCCTGGAACCTGTGGATATTACCTTACATGGCAAAAGGGAGTTTGCTGATGGATTAGGTTAAGGATCTTGAGATGGGGACTTGGATTATCTGGGTGGATCCAGTGTAATCAGAAGAATTCTTATAAGAGTGAGAATTTATAGAAAGAGGAGATGGCAATGTGACACCGGAAATGGGGCCTGGAGTGATGCAAACAAGATCCAAGGAATGCTGGCAGCCACCGGAAGCTGGTAGAGGCCAGTAACCTGTTCTCCCCTAGAGGGTCCCAAGGGAGTATGGCTCTGTTGACACCTTGAATTTGACCCAGTAAAACCGACTTTGAACTTCTGACGTCCAGAACTGTAAGAGAATAAATGTTGTTGTTTTAAGCCACCAGGTTGGTGGAAATTCATTGCAGCACCCATAAGAAACTAATTTATAGAAAGCCCTATTAAGTGGCAAACCACAGATTTTGGAGATTGCGTATTTATGAAATCAACACAGCTAGGGACATTCTTTAGTATTTAATTACATTGTTATTTCCTTCCATGTTGGTCCACGTGAAATTGTCATTGAAGAGAAGAAAATAGCTTTGCATTTCATGTTTTGTAGAATGTAGTCTGAAAAAAATATTCTCACAAATCAAATGCCCAGCTTGTTATGAAAAGAGAAAGTGGTAGACTGTACTACTAATCTCCAATATCCATCCCCTTGAACTCAGGCAGAGCCATGTGACTTGCTTTGACTAATGAAATGTGACGGGAGGTCCCATTTGTCCTTTCCATGTGGAAGCTTTGACAGACAATGTGTCCTAAGAGACACAGTGTGCTTTCCCCTTCTCTTCTCCTTCTGCAGCAGTCAGTTATGAGCAGGGCTGCATGTCCCCGAGGGAGGCTGACGGTGCGGGGCAGAGACCCCGCTGACCACCACGGGCGTTAGTGTGAGAGGGAATTATAAACAACAAGAACAACAAAAACAACTTTGGTATTTTGAGCGTAGGAGACTTGGGGATTTGGTTACTGTAGCACACTTTAGAGGATCTCAACTGATAGGCAGAATAGCCTCCCCAGTTGTTAATTCTAGAATCATCTCAAACATTCATATATATTAGAAAGCCTGTCCGTGTTTCTTCCACAATAGCTCTCAAAATACCTTTCCCTAGCCATGACCACTGCCAACAGCTGTGCTCAGCAACTTCTCACTGTACTCCTGAGCCACTATGTTTATTCTTGAAGTGCACCCCTACACCCAGACCCTTCTCTGCACAGTGTCTCCTGCCAACAGGCGCTAGATCACTCTCCAGAAAATGCTGCCCTACGCAAAAACCACAGTGATGCGCTATACATACTCTTTGTTTCCCCCCTGCCCACCCCCTGCCCAAATTCATATGTTGAAACCCTGCTCCCCCATCCCCAACGTGATGGTATTAGGAGGTAGAGCCTTTGGAAGGCAACTGTGAGGATGAGGCCCTCATAAATGGCACTAGGGCCCCTACAAGAGTCAGGAGAGCGCTTGCCTCCTCTCTCTGCTCTATGCCTTGTGAGGGTACAATAAGTTGGCAGTCTGCAATCCAGAGGAGGGCTCCCACCAGAAGCTAGCCACGCTGGTGTCCTGATCTCAGAGGTCCAGCCTCCAGGACTGTGAGAAATAAATTTCTGTTATTTATAAGCCCCCCGTCTCGGGTACTTTGTTACAGCAGCCCCAACTGACAAAGGCAGCCCCCCACTGTTTATAGATTAGATACTTCATCTTTACCCCTTCACACTCGGGCCATGGCTTTCTGTTCTGATTTTATCAACCTTTTTACCTATCATTTCCTCTCCTCCGCAGCCGGGCAAGTCTCCTCCCTCTCGAGGAAATGTGTTATACACCTTCAGTTTTCAGTTCCGTCTTTTGAATAATATTTGTTATCTTGCTGTGTTTCATCCTGGTGATGGTACATCACCTCGCTCTGGTGATACCGTAAAGTTCATTTGAAATATTAGGGAAAGCTTTTCTAGTTAAACAGTTACTGTTGTTGCCTGAATGAGAAAGAAAAGAGAACTGGTCTTCAGAAGCAACCCTTTGTGGACTTGGAGCAATTTGTCAGCCTTATGTGTGATGGTCCTCTCATTTCATGTAATCACAGTGCATATATATATGATTTATCAGAGCTGCCACAAATTATCGCTATGCCTAACTTATTCAGAATCCAGTTCTCTATTTATGTATCTAAATGACAAATACTAAACACAGGGAAGGGAAAAAAAAAATCTGTGTTCAATAAATTGAAACATGATTTGTTATATACCTCATGAAGTTTACTGCCCTTTAGCTAAAGGGTCTATTTTTGATTGAACAAAGGGTTTAATTATTATAACCAACACCATTTCAACATTATCTTCCCTTTGAAATATTGCAGTTACAATTTTCAGCCCAAGCAATTACTTATTTGTAAAAAAAAAAAAATTGGCTACCTTTGCGGCTTGAATTAACGATGATAAAATTATCCATCTAAAACCATTTCAGTTTTATGAAAAAATAAAATGGAGTGCAATGTTTTGGCTTGAGAGCTCAGATGATCTTTAGGGGAAATTAGTGATGTTGCTAAGAGTGGTACCAATTTACATGGCACTGGAAGGAAGCAATCAAAGAGGTGAAAACAAGATAAATAATCCTTAAAAATGGAACAATTAAATAAAGATCATTTATGACAAAATCACAAGACAACATTCCCAGACTTTGAAAAGCAACGTCTTTCTTTTTGTTAATTAGAGATAATCTACATTTCGCAACATGTAACTATTTACCAGGCGGCAGTGTGTTTTCTGTTGATATAAAAATGGATGCATTTCCAGACGGACTTCTATTTAACGGGGAAGGTGGCTAAGGTGATAATTTCTCATTTCTCTAGGTGTAACTTTGATAATCTCCAGGCTCTCCATCATTTTCTTTTCCAAAATTAAACTATGTATATAAACCATGTGCATCAAAACTCAAACTAGTGCAATATGTTTTTTCATTTGGTACAGATTAAAATACCTGCTTATTTACACATATAGCTGAGTGTAAATATGAAATGAAAAATGTCACGCGGGGTTCTCTCAGGCAGGTATTCCCCTTTATAATCCTCCTGCCTGTATTTCAAACCTCATGAAATGATATTATACACTGTGAGTTTAACAGATGCTAAATGTGTTGCTGTCACCTCATTTACATACACAGATTAGACTGTTTCACTTTGTTATGCACTAGCTTGATCTCTTAATTTTGATGATCTCAAACTGTTTTTATTACGTTTACAAGAAAAAAATAGTCAATTATTTCATAAAGAAATTCATCCACATAATGTACATCTATTCATACAGAGAATAAATTTTAAATGTATATATTACTTTACTCTCTGTCCCATTACAGAGAGTCAGAATGATGATGTTAGAGCTTTCTTGATTCATATTGCTTTAAAATTCATGCAAATGGGCATAAATACTGGTTTTGCACTTTTGTTTAGCATTTTCATGCATATTTATTCCCACATAAGTAAATATTTCTCACTTTCAAATTCCTTTTCTTCTCTGTCTGAGAAATTAGCAGGCCAGGAAATCCAACTGTAAGCAAACTAAATTTCTCGACTCTGCCACATTGACTTTATTGGGAAATAAAGTACTGCATTCTGGTACAACCTGCTTTTCCCAGGATATAACAGCTATGAGAAAAACAATAAAGGCCTCACTTACAACCCTGGGCTCCAGCTGGTCTTGAGTTTGTTCCTAGCATGCCAACTTTCCCGGAGCCCTCCCCATCCCTGCCCCAGTGATCCCTCCCTGGCTGGTGGTATATGGGGTCTTAAAGATACACACTGTAACTATCCTCCATTCTTATTCCTCACTCATAGCCACCAGGTGCTTTGTTTTGCATACACCCCTGAAATCTTGCAAGTAGAAGGAAAATTTTTCTGATTTTACGAGAGCACTTTCATACATTCTTTGACTGTCTAGCCTTTTCAAAATGCCAGAAGGTACTCTTTCAGCTTTTGACTCTATTTAAAACAACATCTACTAAATCCCCACGAGAAGCAGGCTAAACTGCAGCAAGACTTAATTGTGAGACTCTACCCTGCATGAGAGTCTTTGACTTAAAAATCGCCAAGGTGTGATTAAGGTGTCTCAACATAAAATTTTCTCCCCTAGAGAGTGCTTCCTGCCCTCTAAGTAGGGAATATTCTTTTCCCTTCTTGAAGGTTCTTTCCTCTACCTTTCTTATTTTGAAAGTCTTCATTCCAGAGAGAACTTTTTCTCTCTTGTACCCCTGGTTGCTGGGAAAATTGTGCTTCACTCAAACCTCACATGCACCAGCAGTCTCTTCCTACCCTTCACTCCTCAGAATCTTCAGTCATATGCATTTAGGTCTCCAAGTTATTTTAGTTTATCATGAAAATCACTGATTGAATTTCCTGTAGGAAGAAGGCACTGAGTTAAAAGACAGAGCTCTGAAGTCAATAATAATCTAAAGGGGAAAGAGGAGATACATGCTGACAAATACAATAAACAAAGTTAGCATAGTCTATCTTATGTATCAGAGGCTTGATGAAGACAATGTGGCTGCTATTTAGAGGAAAGAGAGGTCAACAGGGCAGGAGTGGTGTTTGATGAGTTCTTAGGAAAGTATGCATTTAACTGGGTTTTAAATGATAGGGAACTCTTAACTAGGTTTAGTGAAGGTGGAATATTATTCCAGACCATGAAAATTTTGAGGGAAAATGTGCTGAAGTAGGATGGCACACACTTGGGAAACAAAGGATAACATGAGTCCTAGAATGGGTGGAGGATTTGTCTGGTAGAAAACAACACTGAACATATAGATGAGGGGACAGATCATAGAAGATCTCACATTCTAAGCATTTTGACTCTTAAGCCCAACTGTGGCTGTCCATGAGATCTTAAATAATGATCCTCACAAAAAGGTACTAGAGTCAAAAAAGTTTGAAAAGCACTCAATGACTTCTTTGGATAGTCACAGTACAGTTTAGCACAGTAAAAACTACGGCAAGTGCTGCAGTAAAGAAATCTGTTAAACATTGTTTGACCCAGAATTTCTCCAACTTATTTCCATGGGACCCACTTTTATTTTTTCACAAAATAGTTCTTGCTTTTAGCAAAGCCACCAGCCTAGGGAACAAGGCTGCTTTTGGCACTATATGGATTTCGCAGGAATTTGAGGGAAGAACTATTGCCTTACACAAATGGAGATCCGCAGAGTGGGGTCCCGGCATAATCCTGGGACAATTTGACAGAGCAGCCATTTTTTTTAAGAAGTATTTCTTTACAGAAATTCAGAGGCTAAATATTAAGGAATCAAGACATACTTATGACAAAACTTTCGTGGGCAAAGCAGTGTATCTAAGTGCTATGTGGGATGCACATATAAATAAGAATCTGTCACTACCCATAATATAGTGATTAGCAATTGAGGCAGATAAGACAACTTCATAAATAATTATTACACAAGGAAGAATATAATGTGGGAGAATAAAGTCAACAAACTGCTATGGGCTGAAGCTGTGGCAGAGGAGATGGACTTTCTCAAGAGAAGCATTTGGAATGAGAATATGACTCAGGAAGGAGCCAGGAGATACACAGGTGGAAAAAGTGTCAGTGAAGAAACAATCTGGTTCTGACCACAAATGTGGCAAACTAGCATCCCCAAACTCACACTCAGAGCTGTTAAGTTTGATCTACACAGTGTTGCCAACATTTAAGAATTAAGAGATTTACAAAAAATTGGAGTTCTAGCATATAT
>NW_028019818.1:21113-29556 GCF_054177405.1 Leptonychotes weddellii
AGAAACTATGGACTCTGAAAAACAAACTGAGGGTTCTAGAGGGTAGGGGATGGGTTAGTCTGGTGATGGGTATTAAAGAGGGCACGTTCTGCATGGAGCACTGGGTGTTATATGCAAACAATGAATCATGGAACAGTACATCAAAAACTAATGATGTAATGTATGGTGATTAACATAACATAATAAAAAAAAAGAGAAAAGTGGAACAAGTCTTATATTCATGTTTCCATCAAAAGTGGGAATACAGAAAAGAGGGCATGTGGGCCATAGGTTTCAAGACCAATGGCCAAGACCATGTTAGTTGTGAAAGACAAGAATATTCTTACATGTTTGATATAGGAACAAAATGTATCTGTGGTGAAGGAATATAACATGAGACCATTAATTTATGTCATGGGCGTGGCCCCTGTAGGCATTTGAGTTTTGACTCATGAGAGAACAAGGGAGTTAAAAAGAGGAGAGGGTTTCTTAAAAAAGAAAGAAAGAAAGAAAGGAAAGAAAGAAAGAAGAAAGAAAAAAAAATCACCCAGAAAGATTGAGTGGATTAAGAACTGAAAAGTGGCCATTGGACTTGAATAGAGGCAGGCCACTGGTAAACTTAATGGTAGAAGGTTCAGTGGAATATGAGGGTGGAAGCCAATGACTGAGGAATATGAGAGAGATGGAGGAACTAGACCCCATCTGAATTGCTTAATGTAAGATGGTTTGTTTTTGTTTTTATTATTTGTTTTTATTAATTAATTAATTAATCTTCCTGGCATTCCTCTTCCATCTTCCTCCCTGGCATTCCCTGACAAGGGATCTCATGGACAAAGAATGTGATCAAATGGTAAAAGAAGTACTGTTTTTTATTAATCTAAGAAAACTTCTCTGCCTTTAATGTTGAGCTTTGATAAAAACTATATAACAGAATACAGTTTAGGCCTAATGCCATATTTGAGCTTGCTACTTGTTGCTCCTTGTATCTATGCCTATTGGACATCTCAAACTTGAGGATGAGCTCTTACCATTGCATTGCCAGGAAAAGTGAATGTGAATCTTATCTACCACATCAAGAGTAAAAAAAAAAAAAAGAGTAAAAGGGATAAGATAGTAAAGTATTATCAGTTTGCTCTAGTGCCTGGAACTGAGAGGTTCTAGGCTGCTTAGTCTATGTTTGGTAAATAGCCTGGGCTAGGCTGCTTTTGAGAAATCAAAGAGGAGATAACCCATGTATTTCCCTTAAAGAAAGAAAACCAGAGTCCTCTTGCCAGTCATTGGAGCTAAAAGTGAAAAGAGTAAGCAGGCATAGAATGAGAGAGGACCCTCATCTGAAACTTTGGTACTATCACTTCACCCACTAGTAAAACATAGCCCTGTGAATGTTTGGATCTGAGCAGGAGGTTGTCCTCCATAAAAAATGACTCATAGTTCATGTACATGGCATTCCCTGCCCCTCATGACTCAAGAAGATCACCAGTAGGTCCTTATCGAGAGACAATATGGTAAATGAAATAAGCCAGTTACACAAAAACAAACACTGCAGGATCCCCCTTATAGGAGTTATCTACAATCGTCAAATTCATAGAAGCAAAGAGTAGAATGGTGGTTTCCAGGGGCTGGGAGAAGGGAGAAATGGAGAGTCGCTAATCAATAAGCATAAAGTTTCAGTTAAGCAAGATAAATAATCTCTAGAGATCTGCTGCACGACATTGTGCATATAGTCAACAATAATGTACTGCACACTTAAAAATTTGTTAAGAGGGTAGATCTTATGTTAAATGTTCTTTCCACAATAAAAATAAAATAAAATAAGATAATAAAATAAAGGACCATGGAAAGACAGCATATTGTAGAGGCATGACTGAAGCTTATATAAGCAGCTGATTGCAGTTCTACGCCTCAGGAGCCATGCAGCTTGGCAAGCTCCCTAATGTCTCTCAATCACCTGGCATCTACATTGAAAGACAGTTATGAGGATTAAATTTAACATTATACGTAAAGCATTTAATACAGTGTTTACCACAGAATAGGTAGTCAATACATTACACACATATACATGTGTATTTATATATGTTTTTAAAAACCTGAAGAGTGGGATTCCCCGAACCCTATTCTATTTAAACCACTTATGGAAAATCTATCCGAGAAGCATTGTTTTCACTGTGGGAAAAAGTGTGTTTCACTGGGGGAGGAAACTGAGGTTAAGAGAGACTAAACAACTAGATCAAAGCCTGTAATTAATAAGTGGCCATGACGGAATTTGTAATTAGAGCAAGGGTCGGCAAATTACCATCTGCCAGCCAAAGCCAGTCAGCCGTCTGTTTTGTAACTTAAGTCTTATTGGAACACACACCGATTTGTTGTTGTCTGTGGCTGGTTCCACACTGTAGGGGCATAGCGGAGTGTTGTTACAGAGACGGTATGGCTTGCAAAGCCTAAAGTATTTACTATCTGATCTTTCAAGGAAAAGTTTGCCTACCCCTAGTCTAGACTGGAGTAGAACAAAGTATAGTGCACATTGGACTGAGCCCTACCGCCACCCATTTTCAGGGAGACTTCGAGTAATTCAACTGTTCTGTATCTCCCCTTCTCATGTAAACAAAACAAACAAAACAAAAAACAAAAAACAAAAAATAAAAAACCCCAACCTTGAGTTTTAACTTGATTAACCACTGTGGTGCATAGTTAGATGCATATGCATATACTCAGTAGGTATCTGAGTATTATGCCCTTAGAAGCAAAACTTTACACCGAATTGGAGTGGTTATAATAATTCATTTTCAGTTACTGCTTTGCTATTCAGTTCTACAAGTATTTTACTGCTGGCTTATATCTTGAAAGTTCTCTTGGGTACCACAATTATGTTGAAGATGCTTGCAAACATTGTCATTCCTCGTCTTAAGACCCCTTTAGGACTGAGCCACCAGCCCTCTTTGTTTGTAGCTTTCTCTGAAGACTCCATATCAAGGAGGGCACAGGGTGATCAGAGCGATGCATTATCACAAAGTCAAATCAGATCCGAGGCAAATGAAGAGTGAAAGAGATTAATGGACTCACTACTTAGAGCACATGATAACCTGGTGATTTGCAGTTTCCATTCAGAGGGGAAAAGTCGAGCTTGGAAGACTACACATAGCCTTGTGATAATTTTGCTATGGAAAAGATTTACTGTTCTGCATTTTGCCTTTTTTTTCTGGACAAATGGGATTGCGTGTTACATGCTTGATTTAAGACTATTTAAATTTTTCTGAATTTAGGACTATCTCCCCTTCCTTCACAATTCCTTATAAATAAATTTGCACAAAATCAAGGGCAGGTGCAAATTGATTTAGATCATTTGTTTCTTTGAAATCAGAACTTCAGATAAAAGGCACCTGTTTCTGATGGCTTTTGCCTGGCTGCCAAATTAGAAAAGAGAAACTGAGTCCCAGCCCCACCATATGCCAACAATGTGACCTCAGCAGAGTCACTGTGCTTCTCTCGCTTTCCTTACAAGCAAGAGGGTGATACAAACAGTAGCTTTCTCGTATGCTTGTTTTAAGAATTAAAAGCAACGATGCTTGGGAGGCACTTGGCACAATGTCGGCCACAGTGTCAACCACAGAGGAAACACTAATAACTTTACACCAAGACTTGCTCTCTCAATTCTTTAAGACGTGGCATAGTTGAAATGACTGAAGTAATTTTCTTTCCATATGAAATTCAACTGGGAAAAAGTGCTGGACAATATATCCTTGGCTCATACGGGAAGCTTAGGGACTGGAGCATTATTTTTTTAACCAACAAAATCCAAACTGAAATAACCTCTGATTTTGCTGCCATTACAGTGATAGATGTTTGTCCTCTCCTTCTTTACTGCAGCAATACCTGAAAAAGTCCAGGGTGCAGTATCAGAAAATTAATTGTTCTGCATAATTTAACAAGAATTTTCAAAATCCTTTACCTCAGAGTTTCCTAACCTGGGCGTCCACAGAATAGCTTTCCAGGGATGCATGAAAGTCCTGGAGTTTTATGTAACATTCTCTGTTTATGTTCATTTTATCGAGAGAAGTTTCATAGCTTTAATAAGATTCTCACTATGGTCTTTGATCTGTAGATCAAAGATAAAATTCTAAGTAGTATCAGAGGGCCAAGAAACCTTTAAGAATTTTGGAATTCTGTGAGTAAAATACCGTATCTAAGAACGCCACATTGTACAATAATTTAACTTTCTTTTTTCAAGTACGACTAATGAAAAAGCACTTTGTAATGTGTAAAAGGCAACAAAACTGCTTAATAAAATAAATAATTACACATTTGTGGCGTTGACGAGCCAGCTAAGTACATTCAGGTGACACTTCTGTGGAACGAAAGCTAATTCATGATAATTTAACAGCACTTTACAATAGATGCTGAACAAACCAGGTAATAAAACATAATCAGCAGAAGCCTTTTAGAAGCTAATGTCAAATATTACCAAAAAATGACTCATATTCTTTAATGATTGTATATTCTATTCAATTAACCCTTTCCGCTCTTACGGAGAGGCCACAGGATTTGTAAGCCCTCACCACTTTGCTGGCGTGTCCGTGATTTATAGTTGGCTTTACCACACACGTAGGCAGCCTCGTGAGAAAAGGTTCCTTCTCTCCTAACCTAAGAAAGTTCCCTGCTTCCTGGGGGTGGTGCTGGAGGTGGGGAAGAGGGGAAGCCAGGGCGGGTTGCAAACAGGGAACTGATCTCCTGGCTCCTCATCTACTGTCTACAGTGGCCCTGAAGAGATGGTGGGGGGCAGCTGCCTCTCTTTGAGTAACTGCTCTCTGACAGTCTCCCCCACACCAAACTTCCCATATACTGGCACTAAGCCCTGGCCCCCTCAAGAAAGCAACACAGTGTGTGGGGAGGACAGAGGTTGTAACCTAATCTAATTTACTCATCCTTGTGAACCGTATAAGGGAGGGGTTGGTGTGTGGCTTAGGTCTCCTAAGAGGAGAATATTCCATATGTCCCTTTGTTTGGCTTGTTTCATGTCTCCTAGTTGCGAGCCCGGGCCTCCTTTTTGGGGAAACTGTGCGGTGGCATGCAGGAGGATGTTCCTCCCTTTTGGCCCATCTCGTGTCCTGCAAACCGGAGATGGAGGTGTCCGTTCTGTGAATGCAGGTGCTTGGATTCCAGTGCAATCTCCCCAACGGAGAGCAGTGCAGCTGATTGCCTCATTAGTTTTCCTAAAAAGGAAGTCCATTTTGCCATGTTTCTATTTATTTTCTCATTATGTGAAGAAAGGGTAGAATTCCTGTGATTATGCCTTTGACCTTGCCCCTAGCCAAACAACAATATCACCATTATTGTGCTAATAGTATAGAGGAGTGTTTTTTCTACCCCCCCCACCCCCCCACCCCCGTCCCCGGTTTATTTTGTCACAAAAAGGTCTATTTTCTGAGATCTGGAAACATTTGAAAAACAATAACTATCACTGCCATGATTTACATGGGAACAAATTGAGGGATTATAAATAGCCGTTATTTACTTCAAGTAGTCTCAGAAATCCAGACACCGAACTTATTCTAAAACCACCTAACAATATTTTCTACTAAGTCTGTATTTGGAGGCATGACACAGACTATTAATTCCAATAAGAATTATTTAAAGAAAATTCAGAAGTCTTAGAAGGAAACCCTGTACCTGTTTTTAAATTTTAATTTTCAGGTTAATAAGGAAATGTGATAATAATGCAGCCCGAAAAGCAGTAGTTTTGGAATCACACAGACTCGGGTTTAGATGCTGCTGGATGACAGAGGGGCTGTGACCTTCGTCAGGTTATTTAATCTATTTGGAGTCCCAGTGACCCCCAGCTACCATGCTGATGATAATATCTAGTAATAGATTATTAAAGGATGTAACTGCTGAAAGTCCTGGGCACACAATGTGCATTGCATAAATGTCATCGGATTCAATATACTTTTTTATTTGTAAAGGAAGGTTAGTGTCCAGCATCTATTGCTGCTGATGTGGCCAAGAGGCTAAGTTAAGGCCAATAGTATATGGTAGAAGACATGTGTACCACTCCTGGGTCCTGGCATTAAGAAGATTGTGAGGGCACCCCCTTGGTCCTTTCCCCACTTCTTGCTGCCTGGCAGATAATGAGGGCTAGCGTAACAACCTGGGCCACACAAGCAGAAGCCATGTGGAGGAGGACAGAGCCATACTACCAGTCTCGGATCCCTGTCAGCTTATGGACTGTTGCATCATCGAGAAATAAACTCCCATCTAGGTTAAGCCACTGTCTTGTCTTGTCTTTCTTTTATTTTCTCTCCCTCCCACTCCCCTTCCCTTTCCTTCTCCCTCTCCCCCTCCCTCCCTCCTTCCTACCTTCCTTCCTCCCTCTCTTTCTCCCTCCCTCCCTCCCTTCCTTCCTTCTTTTCCTCCTTCCTTCCTCTTTTTCTTTCTAGCAGCTTAGGTTGTACACTCTAACTACTACAAAGTCCAAACACCAGATACAAGGAAAAGAGTAGTCAGGGAAGGTTCAGTTTTTCTTTTCTTAATGAGCCCACCTATTATGGAACCATTAAAATACTTATTAAGAGTAATATGAAATAATATGAAATATGCAATAATGCTTATGTTAGATTTAAAAGGCAAAGTCAAAATTCATAAATATTAGAATCATATTTTAAAGCACCCAAATGAGGGGGGAGAAAAAGGACTGGAAGAAAATACAACCTATAACCTGTATTTGGATAATAGCATTATGTTACTTTTCTCTTTTTGCTATATTATCTAAATTTTTCTGAAAAAAATTTATGTTGTTTTTGTACTGGGACATATTTTAAGGCTTTCTAAGGAAATAGTCAATCTGATAAGGATTTCTTTTTGAAGACGTACATCACAACAACAATTGTTGTTCTCTTCTATTGAGGAGAAATTGGCATCCAACAGTAGGTGAATTAAATAAATTATATGAAGCAACATGATGAAATTTTACAACATACAGTATATTCGTTTGCTAGAGCCACCATAACTAAATACCACAAGCTGGGAGGCTTAACCAACATAAATTTCTCATAGTTTTGGAGGCTGGAAGTCTAAGATCAAGGTGTCAGCAGGTTTGGTTTCTTCTGGGGCTCTGTCCCTGACTTGTCAATGGTCACCCTCTTGCTGGCTCTTCACATGGTCATCCTTCTGTACATGTGCACCCCTGTGTCTCTTTGTGTGTTCAAATGTCTTCTTCTAAAGACACCAATCAGATTGGGTTAGAACCCACTTTATTGGTCTCATTTTAACTTAATTACTCCCTTAAAGGCCTTACCTCCAAATACAATGACATTTAGAGGTACTGGGGGTTAGAACTTCAACATATGATTTGGGAGGGGGCACACAATTTAGTCCATGATACACACCATTAAAGGTCATGTTGGGAAGAATACTTAATAGCAGGGAGGAAAGCTTGATGGTATAACATGAAGTGGAAAAAAAAAACCAAAAACAAGTTAAAAGTCATTCATGTAGTACAACTTCAAATATATAAAATGTATATAGAAACAAGCTTACCTTCGGATAGCATTTGAGATTCTATCTCAGTATACAGAAGCTGTGGAGCTGAATATACAGACCCCTGGAGATGAAATAAATTAACAGTTGATAGTGACACATACGTTGTCATTTCAAGGAGAGTAAATTTGCTATCCTAAATGATGATAAAGGTGTTACAAAATTAGCATAAAATTTGTATGTATCATAAGTGTACTGAAAGGGCATGCATCAACTTATTAATGTTAACTATCTCTGATTGGGGGTTTATCATGTGATTTTTATTTTCCTTTTTATGCTTTTTCTGTATTTTCTAAATCTTTGCAGTGACTTTATATTACCTTTATAATCAGAAAAGTAACATTTAAAAAAAATGAATCATATACTATAAAGTTCAGGAGAGGCAGTTTCAAGTCATGACTATGGCTACCTGCTGATTTGAAAAAATATAATTCAACAATTCAATTTAAGCACTTGTTCAACATGTCCATGAGTTAGGCTGTGAGTCACTTTTCCGGAATTTAGAGATAGAGAGATTTTCAAGAGAATATACTCATTCTCTCACACCTCACTATGTAGTTGAAAAAAATGATGCAAAAATTTAAAAAATGTGGGTATGTGGACACAGGGACAAAGAGTCAGGAATGATTGATCCTGTCTTGGAGGGCCATGGAAAGCTATATAGAGAAGTAGAAGCATGTGAATTCTCCTCCAAGAATAAGTGGGGGTTTGCTTGATGGAATGAATGAGATTCCGGTGAATGGAGTGATATTGACATTCTAGACAGAGACAACCCCATGAGCAAAGGCACAAGGTGTGTTTGGAGAATGGGAAGGTACCTGGTGCAGCTGCAAAATTTAGTACTGGAGTGGGGCTGGACATTCAGTAGGAAGAGCTGAATCCCATTCTAAGGAGTTGTACATTATCCAATAGGCATTATACTGTAGGTAGGCAG
>NW_028019819.1:0-11108 GCF_054177405.1 Leptonychotes weddellii
GTTCTTGAGTGTTGTGCTCAGTTTGCTCTGCTCCCTTCCCACAGACCCCCTTTCACTTCATCAAACCAATCTTGTTTATACACAGGAGATGGAATTAAAAGAAAAAAAATTATCAGGGTACCTGGGTGGCTGAGTCGGTTAAGCAAGTGATACTTGTTTCACAGCCTAGGTCATGATCTCAGGGTCAGGGAATCCGGCCCCATGTCGGGCTCTGCACTGGGCATTGAACCTGCTTAGGATTCTCTCCCTCTGCCCCTCCCTGCTCGCACTCTTTCTTTCTCTCTCTCTGTCTCTCAAAAAATATATACATTATCACTTCTACCAGAAATGCTTGAAAATCACATCCATGATTGTGGTGGTATTTTTGCACACAAAAGGACATTAGTTATACACAGGGGTGTAGGTTAGCTTATTTAATTCTCTCAGTAGCCATGGAATAGATGGTGTACATTTATGTTTCAGGTAAAGAAATCAAGTTTCAGTTAATTAAATAAAAATAAAAAGTTAAATATGTACAAGAGTCGGTATTTAAATCTCTTGGCTCCCAAGGCAAGTGTTCTATCAGGGATTCCCAAAACTTTGTAGAAATACAATAAAAATAAATACAGTAGAGGAGAAATTAGCAATGTTGTAAGGAAAATATAAAACGAATTTCCAGGGGCGCCTGGGTGGCTCAGTCGGTTAAACGTCTGCCTTCGGCTCAGGTCATGATCCCCGGGTCCTGGGATCGAGCTCCACATCGGGCTCCCTGGTCAGCGGGGAGCCTGCTTCTCCCTCTGCCTGCCTCTACCCCTGCTTGAGCTCGCTCTCCCTTTCTCTCTCAAACAAAAATGAATTCCCAGCATTGGTTGCTGAAATCAGTTAAGATTTCCTGAGGCTGGACATCACCTATTATATCGATCTGCCTGACCATTGAGGTTTAACTGCATGGGAGGCATTAACTATCTAGCACAAGAAACTAAGGATTAGGAAAAGGAATGAATTTTTCAATGATAATTTGTCATCTCTGCTTATGCTGATAATGAACTTACTCTGAAAGAAGAGACTGGTTAATAAGTAGTATTCTTTCTTAGTGTAGCCTGAAATATTTTAATTATTTTTAATGGAGAGCTTATTGAAACATAAACATAGTTGGTATCATCCTTTCATTTTAAAGGCTGTAATTTGGATAAAATTATCAGATACCAAAATTGGTTTGGTTGGTGTGGATTGGTGACTGCTTATCTATGCCAGAGACAATCCAACTAGTCCTCTAGCTCGCTAGATCTAGCCAATCTCAAGGACTGTCAACAGTGAACCCCTTTAAGGAATTTTGTAAGGTATTGTTAAAGTAGAACAATGAAAACTTTTATGTCATAACATTTTTTTCTTTCAGGTGAGGTTGCAGACGCAGGCTAGACAGATGGGATGATATGCAGTGAAGTGCACTGGCTGCAGCTAGTTTAGGAGAATCTATTGACATGGACTTTAGCTTTGAACTTTTTGCTCATGTAACAAAATTTTTAAACTATAGGTAAGATTCTAGATAAGCAGATTAGTGACTTTTTCTGCTTGTTAGTCTTGTAACTAATTATCTGGTTTTCTCATTGAATAAGAATTTACATGGTTTTCATCATTTTAGAAAAAATCACCAGTTTCTTAGTTCTTGCAAATCAAACCTGGTATTATTGCTGGTCTTAATTACTAATCATTACCTACCTTCTTGCTATACTATTTTATAGTTAAGGGGGGGGAGTCTCTTTCAGATTTGTTCCCTGTTGATGCATTTCTGCATTTATTTGAGATTCATTCTTGCTTTGTGAGGGGAACTAATAGCTATCATACTCAAGAATGAACCAGGTGCTTTGCCTTGCATATTATTTACTCCTCTTTACATTACTCTGAGCCAAGTCTTTTCTTCATAATTTACTGATGAGGAACACACATACATGAAGTTTAAGGAGATTAATTTGCTCATGAAAGATCTAACTCAGTTCCTTATTAAATCTTTAAGTCATGACTCTAGGCTAATATAGTCCAGATCCTACATATTTAATTCACTAGATACTTTTAATGATCATAGAGATTGTGGGGTATTGTCATCTGTACAATAAATGCAATGTCATTCAAATGTTTTCTTTGTGACCCACCTCTCCACTGACACTTCTAGCTGTAAAATTTTGTGAATAGATTTTTGTGCTGGCCATTCTAGGTTAACACAGTGTAACTGCATATCATGTTTCCTTTTTGGTACTTACTAGTAAGAATACTTTCATCATCTCTGTATACAGGTCGTAATGCTGGGAAGATAAAACACACGGGGCTTAGGTTCAGATCATGAATTAATGCTGAGATGTACGAAAGGACAAGAATACGTCAAAGTTGTCATGCAGAATGGGCGAATGATGGGAGCTGTCTTAATTGGTGAAACTGATTTAGAAGAAGCATTTGAAAACTTAATTTTAAATCAGACGGATCTTTCATCATATGGAGATGTGCTAGATCAAAATATTGATTTAGAAGATTATGTAGTTCTTAAAATGCCTTTTTTAATCAAAATGAAGTTCCAAACAACACATGAAAGTCACAATAAGGTAAATGCACTGATTTAATGAAATTAAGAATACAGAAGTGATAATGATTTCAGTGAGAAAGTACTAAAATATAAATAAAATTGCAAAGATCAACTAATACACAGTTACTTTTTTCCAACAGAAAAATGACCACTTATGTAAGTGTAAGGATTTAAGTTAATCCTGATTTAGCCTTGGAGCAGATTTAGCTAGGCTGTTATCAAGTATTGGCCAACAACTTGGTCTGGTATGCCAGACTCATTCTATGATTATGAAATATGAGAGGGTTATGGTTTCAAGAGGCTTATTGTTTTGTTTTACTTAGAGATATAGCAATAGCTTCCTTGCTAATATCATTAGTATTGATACCTTATTCCTTTTACATTTGGATTCTACAGCTGTTACGAGCTGAAATCACTCCCTTTCTGTGATAAGCCTATTTAAAATACTCCATATAACA
Source organism: Leptonychotes weddellii (assembly GCF_054177405.1). NCBI lineage: Eukaryota > Metazoa > Chordata > Mammalia > Carnivora > Phocidae > Leptonychotes > Leptonychotes weddellii. Next base: position 3,013 of record NW_028019819.1, read on the forward strand.
TTACTATCAAAAGGTATGTGAAGGGATAAAGGATTTAAGATATGTGAAGTCATTCTTAAATATTTTACATTAAAATTATTTTTCTCTTTCATACTGTAAATTTATATAAGTCATGATCTCAAATTTTCAAGTCTTCAATACTTCAGAGGTAAGTTCCATATGTATAAAATATTAATAAAATTGTCTTTAACTTTTAACTACAAAATAATGGTGTATACATGTATAAACTGTTTTCTTGGATAATTTAGAAACACTCATGCATCATCAATTTTTCTTTTCTTAGTCCCTGTATTCTTAGATTGCTGAAGCATGTCTGCAGACTTCTGGAAGTTACCTGAATTTTTTTCTTCCCTTTTTTTATCAGCTCCTTCAGAATGACAAGTTTGAGATGATTCAATCTGCAAATAAAAACAAAGCAAACACTCTGGTTACAACTCAGCTGTTCCATTTTCTTTTCAGATTAATAATCCCACTGGTCCTTCATATGAGCCCTACCCTGAAGGGATATGTTGTCAGAGACACAGTGGTACATAGCATATTTTTGCAGGCTTGAGAGTACTGAGTATGTGAGAGTCCTGAGTGTGTGAGAGTCATTGGTTCTCGACCTCTGCTGCTCAGGCCGACTTCTCAACCAGTGTTGATCCACAACCAACATTGTGAGGGCAGGATGCGTCGCAAATTAAACAACACTAAAACGGACTTTTCACATTCTAAAAGGTTGGAAACTCTAGTCTATGTTAAAAGGTAGACTAGTTTAAACTATTAGTTACCATCTCTATAGAAAGTAAAGGTTTGTTTTCTCTCTTCCATGCTCAGATTCTAAGAAGAAAACTGCTTATCTCTTATGTTCCACTGGGCCCAGGACAGTACTAGTTAGAGCATCCCATAAGCTCTCATGTGCTTTTTTCAGTATATAGAAAGGAATAGCTAGTTACCCTGAAACAGCTCTGCATGGGCTTCTTTACTTGCATAGCAATGACATGTGTCTCACTGTTCAGAAGATTGGCTTTAGGTCCTATTTTCAAATATGAGATGGTAGCAAATGCTGTGAAACTGTGGTCTTCTCTGTGGGAGGTAAAAGCTGACACTCAGAAAGGCTTGTGGAAATTATAAAAAAAATCCATAAATTTTAATAATTTTAATACACTGTTAGGGACTGAAACTTGCACAAAACAAATACTTTCTATAAATTGCACTTTTTTTGACAACAGTGATCAGTTAAAGTTGGAGTTTACTAGGTAAATTTTATATGGCATTTAAGAGTTTTATATGAAACAACTGGAAAACTACTTGTTCTGTTGCAGTTATGAGAAACAATCATAAAGACAACACCAAAGGACAAGAAATGGATTTGTATATACTTAAGATACTGCTGTAGAAGAAGATGTACAATAATTTTCTCCAGGTCTTCACGAGCAAGTTTGGGCGGAGCAACACCTGCCACTCTCAATTTTGCTGCACCCTTTCCCATCCAAGAATCAATCAGTTTCAGTGGCGTGAGCTTTTCATTCAGGTCCTCTGCCTGCTTCAGGATCTTGATTAGATCTCTGCAGTGTGCTGTGACATTCTTTCTTTCACATGCTGTAATGAGACAGGCAACTGGGATTTAGAAATTACAGCAAGCACAGGCTAGTTGAAGTGGTTTAAAATGAGTCATCCACATCAGCCACCCTAAACTGTTTTGTTCCGCATTAGAACTAGGCTATTCCCTAAGTCTACCACTAAACTAAGTTAGAGTCTCTGTAAGACATTATTGAATTTACAGTAACGTAAAAACAATAAGCTGGTTACCAGAAGGCCTTGGGGTATGCTCTAGGAACTACAGTGTATGCCATACATGACAGAGAGTTATAAGAGAATCCGTCTGTTTTTCATATTTACCTGATTTGTGCTCATTAAGCAACATTCTGAAAACTATGGCTTCCTCCGCACTCTGATTTAGAGACAAGAATGTCCTGCTCAGATACTCCTAATTACTGATTTTAGCACCCGACTTACATATATAGCAGACTTTTGTTAATGTGGTCACTATAATGCAGTATAATAAACTCATATACAAGTTTCTCTAGCTGCAAAGTTAAAATTATAGTGACCTTCACCCACCAAGACATCAAAACTGAGAGAACCAGTTAGTCCAACTCTTCAGACACAACACACAGGATAAAAAAAGTGAAAATACAGCACCAAAACACTGCTAAATTAGTGTCTGAGTGGTTAGCCATTATCTAGATCAGAAATGATTGACCATAATCTCTCCTTTGCATTAAATTTCTCTTCCCAATCGGTGACTAGCCTTTTAATAGCATTACTATTCAGAAGAATTTAAACTTTCCTTCACTTCTTAAAAATTTAACATGCCTATAATCTAGCAATGTAAGATACATACATCCACACAGCACTTTTCCCTTTATTTACCTTAGCTTTAAAACTTTTGAATTGTTGCAGGGCAGCTGGGTGGATCAGTTGTTAAGCATCTGCCTTCAGCTCAGGTCATGGTCCCAGGGTCCTGGGATCGAGCCCTGCATTGGGCTCCCTGCTCAGTGGGAAACCTGCTTCTCCCTCTCCCACTCCCCCTGCTTTGTTCCCTCTCTCGCTGTCTCTGTCAAATGAATGAATAAAATCTTTAAAAAAAAAAAAACAAAAAAATGGGGCACCTGGGTGGGGCTCAGTCGTTAAGCATCTGCCTTTGGCTCAGGTCATGGTCCCAGAGTCCTGGGGTCAAGCCCCACATCGGGCTCCCTGCTCAGCAGGAAGCCTGCTTCTCCCTCTCCCACTCCCCCTGCTTGTGTTCCCTCTCTCACTGTGTCTGTCTCTGTCCAATAAATAAAAATATTTAAAAAAACCCAAACTTTTGAATTGTTGCTTTTGAACCTAGAAAATGCTATTCACAGCTTGCTTAATCCATTTTGGGGTCTAATATTGCCCCCATGTAGTCCTAGCTATATATATTAGCCTATAAAAATTTAAAAACAGTGAACTAGGGAGTGTTCCAGTCTAAAATGGTGACACAGGAAGATCCTGAACTCCCCTCATGGGCACACCAAATCTACACCTATTTATAGGCAATTCCTCCTGAAGAACAACTGAGAGCTCACTGAACAGCTGCTGTACAACACAGACCACCTAGAGAACCACCGAGAGAGACTGAGAGGTGGTAACAAAGGGTGACCCCACCCTCGCTGCTGCCAACTGCAGTGCAGAGGATAGTAATGAGGTACCAGGAACAGATTCATCTATGTTGGGCCACAGAAAATAAAAGCTATGGCTTAAAAGATCCACCAGAATATAAAGGAAATAGCCCTTGAACCATGCTAACTATCTCTGGGTTGGAGGGTCCAGTGAATGCCACAGTTTATGTCCCCCTTGACAGCATAGATGGGAGCAAGGCCCAGCTGCCCTATCAGCCTACCACCTCAGTGAGCTCTGAGCCCCCAAAGCACACCAGCCCCAGCTGTCCCACCAAGGCAGCCCTATGGTGGTGCACACGAGGACAGCCCTGGTCAGTGCTCACTACAGCTCCACAAAGCACCTCCGAACACTCCAGGCCTGCACCACTTTGGCTTCAGACAGCTTTCTAGGCCATCCCCCAGCTTCCCTGCCAGGACAACCTGGCTTGCACTCACTTCAGCTGTCCTTCCAGGGTACCATCTGTGCAAAGAGCCCTGTGAATGCCCCAACCCTTTCAACTACAGCTGACTGCCAGGTTGTCCCCTGCACGAAGCACCCAGGGATCTCCTCAGCCAGCAACCCACTGCAGTTCTAGCTGCCCCAACCAGGGCATCTTCTGTGCATGCCAGAATACCCCAATTTACACCCACTTTGGTTTCAGCCATCCTGCCAGGGTGCCCTATGCATGGAGAACCCCAGGACCACCCCTGGCTTGCACCCATCTGTTCTGCCATGGTACCCTCTGCAAAGAGACTCAGAAATACCCCAGCCCACACCCACTTAAACTCCAGCCATCCCACCAAGGTGACCCCACTACAGGGTCCCCTGCAACCTATAGCGCATGCCAGCCACAGCTCCAGCCAGTCAACAAAAATCACCGGGCATGTACTATCTACATACACAGGGGACAACCACACACCAAGACCATTCCTTCAACTTTGGGATTAGCAGCAGTTCTGCCTCATTCATGGAAACAAACACAAAGTCAAGCAAAATGGGGAAAGAAGGGAATATGCTCCAAATCAAAAAACAAAACAAAACTTCAAAATAAGAACTTAATGAAATGGAGGTAATATGCATGATGAAGAGTTGAAAGTAATCTTAAAAATGCTTGCTGGACTGAAGGATGAAAAAACTCTAAGAACTTCAACAAAAAACTGGAAACCACAAAGAACCAGAGTTGAAAAATACAACAACTGAAATGAAAAATACATTAGAGGGAATCAACAGCTGATTAATGGATGCAGAAGAACAGATCAATGATCTGAAAGGTGGGGTAATGGACAGCACCCAGCAAAAATAAATAATTTTTAAAAATGAGGATAAGTTAAGGGATCTGTTAGACAATATCAAGTGAACATTCATATTATAGAGGTCCCAGAAACAGAAAAGAGAAAGGGGCAGAAAATTTGAAGAAATAGCTGAAAACTTCCCCAAGGAAGGAAACAAACACCCAGATTCAGGAAGCACACAGAGCCCCTTAACAAGATGAACTCAAGAAGGTCCACACACAAAATTAAAATGGTCAAAGATTAAAGAGAAAAGTGTAAAAGCAAGAGAGAAACAAAAAGTTATATAAAAGAAAAACCACATAAGGCTATCAGGTGATTTTTTGGCAGAAACTTTGCAGGCCAGAAGAGTGTGGCATGATACATTCACAGTGCTGAAAGGAAAAAAACCTACAATCAAGAATACCCAGCAAGATTATCATTCAGAATTGAAGAGAGAGTTCACAAACAAAAGGTAAAGGAGTTCATCACCACTAAACTGGCCTTATAAGAAATCCTAAAGGGACTTCTTTAAGTGGAAAAGAAAAGGCCATAATTAGATGTAGGGAAATTATCAATAAAAAGATGTAATACATGGCAACATATACATAAACCATAGAGGGGGTGTGAAAAAGAAGTTCTTTTAGAATGTGTTCAAACTTAAATGACCATCATCTAATATACACTGCTTTATACTTAGAATGTTATATATGAACCTCATGGTAACCACAAACCCAACACCTGTAATAGATAAAATAAAGGGAAAAAATACAGTATACAGAATATAGTCAATGGTACTGCAATAGTGTTATGTGGTGACAGACGGTAGCTACACTTCTGATGGGCACAGCATAACTTACAGAGTTGCTGAATCACTATGTTGTACATCTGAAACGAATGTAACATTGCGTTAACTCAAATAAAAGAAATAAATTAAAAAAATAGGGGCTCTTGGTTGGCTTATCAGTGGAGGATGCAACTCTTGATCTCGGGATTGTGAGTTTGAGCCCCACACTGGGCATAAAGATTACTTTTTTAAAAATTTTAAAAATAAAACAATAAAAAGGCAAACTTAAAAAAAAAAGTGGGAAAAAAAGTAATAGAAAGCCAAACATAACACCACAGAAAGTCATCAATCACAAAGAAAGCAAGAAAAGAAAACTACAAAAACAACCAGAAAACAAAATGGCAATAAGTAAACAGCTATCAATAATTACTTTAAATGTAAATGGTCTAAATGTTCCACTCAAAAAACACAGGGTGCTGGAATGATATACAAAAACAAGACTCAGGGTGCCTGGGTGGCTCAGTTAAGCGTCTGCCTTTGGCTCAAGTCATGATCCCAGGGTCCTGGGATGGAGTCCCGCATCGGGCTCCCTGCTCAGTGGGGAGCCTGCTTCTCCCTCTCCCTCTGCTCTCTCTCGCTCTCTTGCTCTCTCTGTCAAATAAATATATAAAACCTTAAAAAAAAAAAAAAAAAGACTCATCTATATGCTGCCTATAAGAGACTTACTTCAGCCCTAAAGACACATACAGATTAAAAGTGAAGGGATGGAAAAACATGCAAAATGGAAGCAAAAAGAAAAGCCAAGTCCAAGACCAGATGGGTTCACAGATGAATTCTACCAAACATACATCTCCTGAAATTATACCAAAAAACAGAAGAAGGAAAGCTTCCAAATACATTCCATGAGGCCATAATTACCCTGATACCAAACCAGACAAAGACAACACACAAAAAGAAAGCTACAGGCCAATATCACCTATGCACATAGATGCAAAATTCCTCAACAAAATATTAGCAAACCACATTCAACAACACATTAAAAGGATCATTCACGAGAATGAAGTGATATTTATTCCCGGGATACATGGATGGTTCAATATTTGCAAATCAATCAATGTGATACTCATTTATAAGAGATAGAATAAAAACCATGTATCATCTCAATAGAGGCAAAAAAAGCATCTGACAAAATTCAACATCTGTTCATGATAAAAACTCCATAAAGTAGGTGTAGAGGGAACATACTTCAACATAATAAAGGCCATACATGAAGAATCTAGAGCTCACATTACACTCAATGGTGAAAAACTGAGAGCTTTTTCTCCAAGGTCAGGAGCAAGACAAGGGTGTCCACTTTTATTCAACACAGTACTAGAAGTCCTAGCCACAGCAAGAAAAAGAAATAAACCCATATTGGTAAGGAAGAAGTTAAAATACAACTATTTGTAGGTGACATGATACTATACATGGAAAACCTTAAAGACTCAACTAAACTATTAGAATAAACGAACTCAGTAAAGTTGCAGGATACAAAATACACAGAGATCAGTTACATTTCTATATGCTAATAACAAAGTAGCAGAAAGATAAATTATAAAAGACAATTAAATTATATATTATATATTATAAATTATAAAAGACAATTCCATTTACAATTGCACCAAACATAATAAAATACCCAAGAATAAACTTAAACCAAGGAAGCAAGAGAACCTATACTCTGAAAACTGTAAAACACTGATGAAAGAAATTGAAGACTATACAAGCAAATGGAAAGATATTCGATGCTCATGGATTGGAAGAATACTGGTAAAATGCCTACTACACAAAGCAATCTACAGATTCACTGTCATCTCTATCAAAATACCAACACCATTTTTCATAGAAGTAGAACAAATAATCTTAAAATTTGTATGGGACCACAAAAGACCTCAAAGAAATCTTGAGAAAGAACAAAAGCTAGTTCAAATCCCAGATTTCAAGATATACTACGAACCTGTAATAATCAAATGATATGGTACTAGCACAAAAATAGACACAGATCAATGAAAAAGAATAGCCCAGAAATCAACCCACACTTGTGTATCTGGTCGATCTATGACAAAGGATAAAAGAATATAGAGAAAAAGACACTCTCTTCAATAAATGGTGTTGGGAAACCTGGACCACTTTCTTCCCATATACAAAAACAAATTCAAAATGGATTAAAGACCTAAATGTAAGACCTGTAACCATAAAATGCCAGAAGAGAACATAGGCAGTAATTTCTCTGACATTGGCCATAGCAACGTTTTTCTGAATATGTCTCCTCATGCAAGGGAAACAAAAGCAAAAATAAATTACTGGGACCACAGCAAACCAAAAAGCTTTGGCACAGTGAAGAAAACCATCAACAAAACTAAAAGACAATCTACTGAATGAGAGAAGATATTTGCAAATGACATATCCGATAAAAGTTTAGTATCCAAGATATATAAAGAACTTACACAACTCAAAACCAAAAAACAACAATAATAATCCAATTAAAAATGGGCAGAAGACCTGAATAGACATTTTCCCAAATAAGACCTACAAACAGCCAACAGACACATGAAAAGATGCTCACCATCACTAATCATTAGGGAAATGCAAATCAAAACCACAGTGAGATATCACTTCACACCTATAAGAATGGCTAGAATCAAAAACACAAGAAACAACAAGTGTTGGTGAGGATGTGGAGAAAATGGAACCCTTGTACACCACTGGCAGCAATAGAAACTGATGCAGCCACTGCGGAAGACAGTACGGAGGTTCCTCAAAAAATTAAAAACAGAACTACCACATGATCCCATAATTCCCCTACCTGGTACTTACCCTCCCAAAAAACGAAA
>NW_028019820.1:0-687 GCF_054177405.1 Leptonychotes weddellii
AAAAAAAAAATCCTAATAATTTATATAGGCAGTGCCCTCTCAAGGAGAAGGAGCAATACTTCCCCTCCATTGAGTGTGGGCTGTGCACAGTGACTTTCTCCTAAAAACTGAAGGAGAAAAATGAGTAACTCCACTCAAGAAATACAACAAAAATAATAAGTCACGTGATCAAGGTCAACATAAACAGTAATAATCATGCTGTTAGTATGTACCCTAATGATGGTGTGTTGGGAATGGCCCTTTACCTCTGTAGTCCTCTCCAAAACCCATCCCTTAGTCTAATCACAAAACATATCAGACAAACCCCAACTGAGGACATTCCACAAAATGCCTGGCAAGTGTTTCTCAAAACTGTCATGAACATATTGAGAAAGAATACAATGGTAAGGGACTTAATCTTCAAGGCAAAAATTGTCTATTATGAAATCATAAACATTTAAACATGATGAAATTGCTTAATACGTCTACAAATATACCTCTGGAAAAAAAGAGAAGGTGCAAAAACAAGTTTACAATTTCATTTAGTTTTGTTCATAAATCAGATCCCATCCTTTTATTATACACACAACAAATACATTTTAAGTATATTCTTGAATATTATTAAGAATTATGTCTGTCTTTTTCTTATGATGTTTTTTAGGTTTTTAGATTTTTTAAAGATTTTATTTATTTATTTCAGACAGAGAG
>NW_028019821.1:0-687 GCF_054177405.1 Leptonychotes weddellii
GGGCTCAATCCCAGGACCCTGGGTTCATGATCTGAGTTGAAGGCAGATGCTTAACTGACTGAGCCACATAGGGGCCCCTCACTCCTGCTGTTTTTAAAGTTGTTTTTGTTATTGATTATTGGTTCTTTTTCTTTTTTTTTTTTTTAAGATTTTTATTTATTTATTTGATGAGAGAGACACAGCAAGAGAGGAAATACAAGCAGGGGGAGTGGGAGAGAGAGAAGCAGGATTCCCGCTGAGCAGGGAGCCCGATGCGGGGCTCGACCCCAGCTCCTTGGGATCGTGACCTGAGCCGAAGGCAGATGTTTAATGACTGAGCCACCCAGGCGCCCCAATTATTGGTTATTTTTCAAAGCTCTTCTTAACAATGGCAAAATTGTCCAAAAGAAAATGATTGATTTTAACAGTGAAAATTACAGGTTTAGGTAAATGCACTCTGTCAGCATTCTTATTATGATGACCCACCTCTGGGAAGGCATGGTCTTCAATGTGATGTGTTGCTTCTGTTTGCTGGTTTAATTTACAATATTCAGACTTGTAAAAGTTAACAGATTTTGTTTACATGTATGTATGTAATTTTAACTCAACTTTATTGTAATTTACCTAACAATGAATTATTACTCATTTTATTTTATTTTTAATTTAAATTTTAGTTAACATACAGTGCAATATTGGTTTCTGGTGTAG
>NW_028019822.1:0-687 GCF_054177405.1 Leptonychotes weddellii
CTTCTTGCTAATGAGCTTTCTCCCCTTTGTGTCCTCATGCTCCTCCCCTCTACTTAGCTCATATAAACTTCATGTTGCCCCATTTTCTTTGGAATCTCCTTCTGTGTGGACTTCCCATACATGTGCCTATTAAATTTGATTTTCTCCTGCTAATGTCTCGTGTTAATTTGATTCTAAGTCCCGCTAGAAGGACCATAGGGCAGAAGAAGGTCTTCCTCCCCAACATAATACACACATGTATTATATTTTTTTAATAAATGGACATTTTTATATCACACACAGACGTACACATTACACAATGGAGTCCATCTGTGAACAAATTAGCTCACTGTTTATTTTGTGATACCTTTTTTTCTAAGATTTTACTTATTTATTTGACAGAGAGAGACACAGCGAGAGAGGGAACACAAGCAGGGGGAGTGGAGAGGGAGAAGCAGGCTTCCCGCTGAGCAGGGAGACCAATGCGGGGCTCGATCCCAGGACCCTGGGATCAAGACCTCATCCGAAGGCAGATGGTTAATGACTGAGCCACCCAGGCGCCCCTATTTTGTGATACCTTTATTCTGATTCTAATTATTTAACTAATGGTTATAGTTCATCACAATTTTCTTCAAACAGAGAAGTCATTTAATACAACAATTAAATAATAATAAAATGATTATCAGAAGTTAATTTATTCAATTCCAT
>NW_028019823.1:0-687 GCF_054177405.1 Leptonychotes weddellii
TCTGATAAAGGGTTAATATCCAAAATGTCTAAAGAACTTATACAACTCAATACCAAAAAACCCAATCAATCCAAAGAAGATATACTGATGGCCAACAGACACATGAAAAGATGCTCAACATCACTCATCATTAGGGAAATGCAAATCAAAACCACAATGAGATATCACCTCACACTTGTCAGAATGGCTAGAATCAAAAGACAAGAAACAGCAAGTGTTGGCCATGATGTAAAGAAAAAGAAACTCTTGTGCATTGTTGGTGGGAATGCAAATTAATGCAGCCACTGTGGAAAACAGTATGGAGGTTCCTCAAAAAATTAAAAATAGAGGTACTATATGATCCAATAATTCCACAACTGGGTATTTACCCGATGAACACAAAACACTAATTTGGAAAGATATATGCACCCTGATGTTTATTGCAGCATTATTGACAATAACCAAATTATGGAAGCAATCCAAGTATCCATCAATAGACAAATGGATAAGGAAGATGTGCCTGCACATGCACACGCACATACCACACACACACACACACACACATGAATATTACACAGCCATAAAAAAGACTAGATTGTATCATTTGATACAACATGATGGACTTAGAAGGTATTATGCTAAGTGGAATAAGTCCAACTGAGAAAGACAAATACCGTATGATTCCACTCCTAAGTGGAATCTAAAAAA
>NW_028019824.1:0-687 GCF_054177405.1 Leptonychotes weddellii
CGCCCCTTTGTCAAGTGCAGCTTTGCTGGTGCTCACTCACCCAGTGTCCAAAGGGATGCCCCAGCTGTCTTTACAGGGTTTGCATCAGCATAAATATTACATTAGTGGGACCAGTTAGAGTGTTTGTCTCTCAAGAGACTCTGCAACATGATCTTGAAACACTTAAGTCCGACATACGTGTATCACATTTAAATTAAAACCTCGAGACAACCCAGTCATGTGGCTGACGGCGGGGGGCGGGGGTGTGAGTGGGGGATGGGAGGCACAGATTAACATTTCTTCTTAAATAAAAAATTTATCCCTAAAATATTTATAGATTGGTTTCCTAAATCACTTTATAGTCTATAGAGGAAATTGTCCTTTAGGCATCTCCCACAGTATTAGTGTCCTGAAGCCATGATCAACCCTCTTTCCATCAATCTTCCATCAATTTTTCAAGTTGGCATGAGTTATGGGCTGTACCCTCAGATCACCTCTCTCCTGAAATTACTGTAAAATTGAATTATGATCTAATATTCAGTATTTTCTGTAATGGGAGAAGCTGCCCATAGGAAGCTGGACAAAAATTTGAGTACGGTGTGTATAGTGTCAGACTTGCTCAGGCAAGTGGACACATCTGCATTCCCAGAGCAACCCGGAGCACCACACAAAGCAGGCAGGCTTATCTGAGATGCTGCTGCCTCGTCC
>NW_028019825.1:0-687 GCF_054177405.1 Leptonychotes weddellii
TATGGGCTACTTGGGGCTTGACCTGTTCTTGGTAATTTCAGAAGGGAAAACTCAAAAACACAAGCACATATCAAGTGTCTGTTGCATCATGTCCATAACATCCCATTAGTTAAAGCCTACGGTCAAGAAGCAGGAAAGGGTAATCAGACTTGGCATGGCAAAGAGAGAGAGAGGAGTAAAGAATTAAGAAAAATAATGTAATTGCCCACAAGAAGTAAGAATAACATATTTTTATTAACTGTCTCCTATGTGCTAGATACTGCTGTAGGTGCTTTACAGATGTAACCTCACATAATTCTCATATCGCCATCGTGAGATGTATATTATCACATCTCCATTTTACCAGCAAGAAAACTAAGACTCAGAAGAGTTAACTCATTAGCTTAGTGAGTAACAAAGCCAGGAATTGAATCCAGATCACTAGGTCTCCAGACATATGTTCTTTCTTCCAAAAACCATATGACTTCCATTATAATAACCCCAAATTTTAATGTAAACATTTAGACACATATAGCCATAGAATTCTAAATACATTAGAGTACTAATCAGTATTTTCTATGTGTCCTTCAGAATCACTTTATCCTCACTGCTTTTCTTGTGAGAAACAGAGGAGATAAAGCATCATTATGCATTTGGGGCAAAAAAAGAGTGAAAAAGGAAAAGACAACTGGACCAAACTTAAAATAA